>NC_080770.1:20919959-21074125 GCF_020826845.1 Diceros bicornis minor
TAAATCTTCCAGTCCATGAATGTCTTTCCATTTATTTGTGTCTTCTATAATATCATTCAGCAACATTTTATAGTTTTCAGTGCACAAGCCTTTTGCCTCCTTGGTTAAGTTCATTCTTATGTATTTTATTCTTTCTCATGCTGTTGTAAATGGAATTATTTTCTTAATTTCCTCTTTGGGTCCTTCATAGATAGTATAGAAATTCAACACCCTTTTATGATAAAAAGCTCTCAACAAATGGGGTATGGAAGGAATATACCTCAAAATAATAAATGCCATATAGATCAAATCCACGGATAACATCACATTCAACAATGAAAGGATAAAAGCTTTCCCACTAAAATCAGGAACAAGTGTGCCCATTCTCACCACTACTTTTCAACATGGGACTGCAATAAAAATTCCCGTGAAATTTTTAGTTTTCTACATGTAGATCATGTCATCTGTGAGGTAAGATAATTTTACTTAATTAATATTTACTTAATATTACTACCTGTCGCAGTGCTGCCAATGGTAGCAACTTCCTATCCTTTGTTTATTTATTTATTTTTTATTTATTTTTCCCCCCAAAGCCCCAGTAGATAGTTGTATGTCATAGCTGCACATCCTTCTAGTTGCTGTATGTGGGACGCGGCCTCAGCATGGCCAGAGAATCGGTGTGCTGGTGCGCACCCGGGATCCCAACCTGGGCCGCCAGCAGCGGAGCACGTGCACTCGACCGCCAAGCCATGGGGCCAGCGCCCTATCCTTTGGATCTCAGCTTAGACATTACCTTCTAAGAAAGGCCTTCTCTGATAACCTTATCCATAGTAGAATTCTCCCTCTTATTTTCTGTCACAGTACCCTGTTTGCTGTCTTATAAGCACTGAATGAGATAATATTTAATTTATTAAACTGTCCCATTATTTATTGTCTCTTTTATAAGAATGTAAGGCCCATGCAGGAATGACCTTTTACATGGTATTTTTTTCTGTTTTATTAATTGCTGTGTCCTCCCTCATAGCACACTTCCTGGTGTGGAAATTAATAAAAGAAACCTTAACTAAATTTGAGTCTGGAAGCCTGCCAGGGGAGCTCTCACACCTGTCATTCGTCCTCAATTACGCCAAACAGAACGAGATCTGTGCTTGCATCTTCAACAAGAAGTAAAGCTACTTTACTTCTCTCCTCACATGGCAACAGCCCAGCCAATGAGAAATGCTGCAGCTCAGCCAATGAGAAGCCATTGCCTCCTGAACTGTTACTTTGCCCCAGGAACTTTCCTTTAGAACAGCGCCTCCCTATTCCCCCTTTTCCTCTGTAAAAGCAAACTCCCCTCCTTTGTTTTCTAGATTTGTCTATGGTTCCCATAGCATGCACATCCCTAATTGCAATTCTTTTGGCTATTCCCAAATAAACTCATCTTGAGGGTAAAATAACAGGTGAATTTTCTTTTTAAGTTGACATTGGTGTAAAATAGGTGCTCTTAATTAAAAAAAAAATAATTGGATAATCAGTTGTTACATCTAAATTGGTGACAAAGTTTTTTAATATAACTTACCACACTTCAAGGAAGAATAAATTGTGTATTAAGTAAACAGAAAGAAACACTTGCTATGGCAAGTGGGGAAATACTTGATAAATTAATCTTCACTGGAACAAAATGCCTTGGATAATATTTTATTCTTGACTGGCAATAGTCTTATAACAGTTCTAAAAATTATCTTTTTCTCCATGTTACATCTTTCTGATGCTAATTATGTGATTTGGCCTGGTAGTATCTTTACATATAAATGTTCTTTCAAATTTTGTGAATTTGCAAATCCCAGTGAATTTAATTAAGCAAGAATTAGTCTTGGACATATTCCAATTCCAGGACTCAATGATAATTGTGGTCAGAAGAGATATAACGTCCAATGGTCTTTGCACTGTCGGGAAGAAGAGGTTGTTCATTTAAGAACTGACATAAAATTTTCAGGAGGTCTTTTGTTAGGCTTAAAGCATGATATAAAAACAAGGCACAAGAATGTCTCTCAAAATCTCAAGTCAAAGGTCCTGGTCATGCCATACAATAGAATGAGAAGGACTAAACAATTAAATGGAATTTTTCTATTTTGAGGTTAGTAGGAAAGAAATTATTCCAGAAAAATTTCCCTGGGATATGGCTAGGTGCTATCTTCTTACAGAAATAAAGGATTTGTTGGCCTTTTGATGAATTATCCTAACATGATTAAATTTTTATTTTTCTGTGAGCACCAGGAAATCCCATTAAATAATCTGCTGTGTAAATAAAAACAGTCTTCTAAATAACCAGAAGACTCCATGGAGAAAATGGACAGATGGTCAAATGATACAAAATATACCCTCAAGTCATAATGCAGCCTTTCGTCCTCTGTTCTCATACCAGATGGATAAAGAATTTGAAGTCTCTATGAATGAATTGAAAAGTCTTCCTTTGGATTGTGTACAAGTTGCCACAAGGTAAGACTAACTGCAAATAGTGGGAACCAGGCTTCACAATTGTGTGAATTTCTTCATTATGTAAGAAATTAAATCACTTTAAAATAAATCAAAGTTAGATTCCAATTCTAGTTTTGTCACTTAGAAATATGGGACCTTGGGAAAATTAATTTGATGTCCTGAGCCTCAGTTTCTTCAACTAGGAAATGGGGATTACAATTCTTGTTGCTCTGAATATTAAATATGATACATTAAATTGTGAGTCCATTTGGAATCTGCTATAGGCGTTTTGCGCAGTGGCATGACATAATCACAATAAGATTTAAAAAGGATCATTTGGGCTGCTTCAGGAGAAGAAATTGTTGGAGGGCAGAATGAGAGTGGAGAGACTTGGCAGGCGGCTATTGCAGTGGGCCAAGAAGAAAATAAGATTTGGGAAATGATAAATTTGTGATATATTAGAAAGTAGAGGCAATAAGACTTGTTAAAGATATCAGTAAGTAATATAAGAACAATAAAGGAGTGAAGGACGCTGTGAGATTTATTGTCTGAACAATTACATGGAAGGTGGTACCATTTAATGAGATGAGGAACACCTATGTTTATTGTTGAAAATTAAAAATTTAGTTTTATAAATACGAAGTTGATACCCAAATGGAGATGCCTTAAATTGGAGATGTTGCACATACACCTTTGAAAATTAGGGGGAAGATAGAGGCTGGAGACACATAATTGGAGTGCTACAGCATTTATTGTTCAGAAAAAGGAGGAATATCCATTGAAAGTCCCTAAGAAAGAAGTCTCAAAGAGATCTGAGACAATCCAGGGCAGTGATTTTCCATTAATAATGTGATCTACTCACTTTAAATATGTAAATTACCTTCAATGGGTCTCAAGAATGACACTTTTGTGACTATATAAACATTGCCTCTTTTCATGGAATTCCCATTTATCTTCTCCTGTTCTTTCACTTTCCCTTTAAACTCATCTAAAGCATTGCTTCCTCTGGGAAGTCTTCTCTAATTCCAGTTTGATTGTTATCTTCCTACACTGTGACCCTTAGCATTGTGTGAATTTTTTTTTTTTTTTTTTTTTTTTTTTTTGTGAGGAGATCAGCCCTGAGCTAACATCCGCCAATCCTCCTCTTTTTTTTTTTTTTTTGCTGAGGAAGACGGCCCTGGGCTAACATCGGTGCCCATCTTCCTCCACTTTATATGGGACGCCGCCACAGCATGGCTTACCAAGCAGTGCGTCAGTGCGCGCCCGGGATCCGAACCAGCGAACCCCGGGCCGCCGCAGCGGAGCGCGCGCACTTAACTGCTTGCGCCACCGGGCCAGCCCCTGTGTGAATATTTTTATAATGCACTTATTACATTGCCTGGTAGCCTGATCCCTCATTATGCATGATATCACTGAGGATAGGGAACTATGTCTTATTTGACTTGGTGATCACAATATCTGTGACACATTTGACACAAATAGATATGCTGTACACATTCTTTTAATTGAATGAATAAATGAAAGATTAAACTTATAATGCATTTAAAAGTTTTCCCCCTTGTTTTGTAGGTAAACTGCTTCTAATCTCTGAGGTCAGCGCTATAAGGACTAGATGGAACCAAGGAACAACGTGACTTACTTTGTCCTTTTGGGCCTCACACAGAATCCAAAGGAGCAGAAAGTCCTTTTTATTATGTTTTTGCTCTTTTACATTTTGACGATGGTGGGCAACATGCTCATTGTTCTGACTGTGACTATCAGTAAGAAAGACCCTGGACTCCCCCGTGTACATTTTTCTAGCTAGTCTTTCATTTATGGATGTCCTTTATTCCTCTTCCATCTCCCCCAAATTGATTTCAGACTTGTTCTTTGGGACAAATACTGTATCTTTCCAATCTTGTATGACCCAGCTCTTTACAGTGCATCTTTTTGGTGGATCAGAGGTCTTTCTTCTGTTGGTGATGGCCTATGACCACTATGTGTCCATCTGTAAGCCCTTGCATTATTTGATTATCATGAGGCAGCGAGTGTGTGTTGTGTTACTGGTAGCGTCCTGGGTTGGAGGTTTTATGCACTCAATAATTCAACTTTCCACTATTTATGGGCTCCCATTCTGTGGCCCCAATGTCATTGATCACTTTTCCTGTGACATGTACCCCTTATTGAAACTCATCTGTACTGACACGTATGTCATCGGCGTCTTAGTGTTGGCCAACGGAGGACTGATCTGCGCTATTGTGTTTCTGGTCTTACTCATCTCTTAGGGTGTCATCTTGCACTTTCTAAAGAACCTTAGTCAGGAAGGGAGGCGGAAAGCCCTCCAGACCTGTAGTTCCCACATCACCGTGATTGTCTTCTTTTTTGTTCCCTGTATTTTCATGTATGCAAGACCTGCAATGACCTTCCCCATTGACAAATCATTGAGTGTGTTTTATACAGTTATAACCCCCATGCTGAACCCATTAATCTACGCTCTGAGAAATTCAGATATGACTAATGCTATGAAGAAGCTCTGGAGAAGAAATGTCATATCAACTAGTAAGTCAGTGCATCATCCATAATGAAGAAAGTAATTTAGCATTAGAGCCACCAGCTTCGAGTGTAAAAGTCTTTGTAAATCTGGTGCAGACTTTCCTTTGCTCCAAAGGATTTATGATAATTATAATTAAAGAGTGAACTATCTTTGTGATATTAATAACAATTTCTCTATTAGAATGTAAGTTCTATATCTTGTTTATTACTGCTCCTAGAAAGGTGAAATGCATGTACAATAGGGAGTCAACAAATAATACATAATGAATTAGTCAACGAAATTTTTATAGTTACAGTAATTTTTAATTAATTTCTGCACTTATTTTTATTATTTCCTTTTTCATTCTTTTATTTTAGTCAGATTCTTGTCTTTTATCTTCATTCTTTTTATTGTACTAGTTAAAATATTTAATGATTTATAGAGTACTTTATTCAATTTTACTTGCATTAAATATGAAATTTTTAATGTAATATTTTACTTTTTTAAATAAAAAATTGAAAGTATAACAGATAATAATAAATGTTAAAAATACAATCCATACAAAATGGTAATAGTGTAGAATAAACCTCCTACCTGTTCCTCACTAGAGTCTCCCAGTTTTCCCAGATGCAGACCCTGTTCTCTGTTTGTACGATTCTTTAAGTAATAGTCTTCACAGATATAAGCATATTTTCATATATGTGTTTTTGTTTATGTCTCTGTGTATAAATTTTGCATTTTACTGCTCAGCCTCCTGAATATTTTTCCATACCAGTCTATATAGCTTGAACTCATTCTCAATGTCCTCACATTGCTTAATACTTCTTTATAAAGATACACTAAAATTAATGTATCCAGTCTTCTTCATGTTTCGCCCAATCTTTTTCTGTGACAAATAACTGCAATGAAGTCTTGATGAAATTTTGGAGATATGAGTTCCTAGAAGTGGAATTCTTGAGTCAATTGATATATGTATTTAAAATGTTGACGTTCATAGTTATTGCCCAAATGCCATCTATGGGCTTGTACCAAACTATGCTACTGTCCTCAGTCTGGAAAGTGCCTTTTTGACCACATTCTCAACATTCAGTGTTTGATAAACATTTATGGTATTTGACAATCTGATCAGTTAAAGAAATTACATTTCATTTATATACTTTAATTGACATTCAATAAATATAATTGAATTTGAGCATCTATTCACATTTAAAATGATTTGTCTTCCTTTTTTGAGAATTGCATTTTAATGACTTTTACCTGTTTTATTTTATTTATTTATTTATTTTAAATTAACACCAGGTCTTTAATTTATTTATTTCTTTTCCCCCAAGCCCCAGTAGATAGTTGTGTCATAGCTGCACATCCTTCTAGTTGCTGTATGTGGGGCGTGGCCTCCGCATGGCCAGAGAAGCTGTGTGTCTGTGCGCGCCCGGGATCCGAACCCGGGCCGCCAGTAGCAGAGCGCATGCACATAACCGCTAAGCCACAGGGCCAGCCCTTACCTGTTTTATTTGATTGCTGATCTCTTCCATACTTATTTTTATGATTTAATTATACACTAAGGAAATTATCCCTTTTACCATTGTATGTGTAATTACTATTTTCCCAGCTTGTATTTTGTTTTTGATGTTTTTCTACTTTGCAGAATATTTTTGGCCACATAGAAGTATTTTTATGTTTACATAATCAAATCTCTCAATATATTCTTCGGTCTTTATGTCCTTTAGAAAGACTTTCCCTGTTTCAGTGTTACCAAAACATTCTTTCACAGTTTTTTCAACATTTAATTTTTTTAGTCTTTTTGTGGTTTATATTTTATGTTTAAATTTTTGATCCATCTACACTTTATTTTGATGTAAGGAGTTAATTAAGGATTAAATTTTAATTGTTTTTCTAGATGGCCGTTTTTATAGATGCATAGTTATTTTTCCCCACTGTTTTTATATCCCAACTTTGTATTCTAAAATACAGCATATGTTTGATCTAATTCAGGGTTCCATTATCTTGCATTGAATTCTTTATTCCTGTGTTATTTAACACACAGTGTAATTGTATTTGATTTATAATACCCTTTGACATCTGATAAACTTAGCATTCTTTCATTACTATTCCTTGTCAGAGCTGTGTCTATGCTTGCAGATAATGTTTTAAAATTAATTTTTAATGTTAGTCCAGTAAAAACTAACTTTAGTTAGTGTTTTCAATAAGATTTGATTTAGAGGGGGCCGGCCCGGTGGCTTAGCGGTTAAGCGCACGCGCTCCGCTACTGGCGGCCCGGGTTCAGATCCCAGGCGCGCACCAACGCTCCGCTTCTCTGGCCATGCTGGGGCCACGTCCCACATACAGCAACTAGAAGGATGTGCAACTATGCCATACAACTACCTACTGGGGCTTCGGGGGGAAAAAAAAAGGAGGAGGATTGGCAATAGATGTTAGCTCAGAGCCGGTCTTCCTCAGCAAAAAGAGGAGGATTAGCATGGATGTTAGCTCAGGGCTGATCTCCCTCACAAAAAAAAAAAAAAAAGATTTGATATAGAAAGAGTTTATATCTTTAGAGAATTCTTTTCTACCAACTCAGTAGGTCTTTTCACTTTACAGGTCTTCTTTTATGTTCCTATAGATCTAGTATGTTTCTTTGTAAATGAAGTCTGAGTTTTTTTGTTTATTTTTTTGATGAGGAAGATGCACCCTGAGCTAACATCTGTTGCCAAGCTTCCTCTTTTTTTCTTTGAGGAAGAGTGGCCCTGAACTAACATGTATGCCAATCTTTCTCTATTTTGTATGTGCTTGCTGCCACAGCGTGGCTGATGAGTGGTGTAGGTCCACGCCTGGAATCCAAACCAGCGAGCGAACCCAGGCCACCATAGTGGAGTGGGCCAAACTTAACCACTACACCACAGGTCCAGCCCCTTGAGTTTGTTTTTATGATGCTACGGTAAATATGATCTTATCTTCTATTATATTTTGTGAGTGTCTGCTGTTTCACTGTAGGAAATCATTTTTTTTTTTTAAGTTTTAAATAAGATATAGTCTTCACAGTACATCTTTTACCTTTACCTTTTTTTAGTCTAAGTTCTGCAAGTTTTGATAAATACATACAGTTTGTGTAGCCACCATCATAATCAATATACAGAATGTTTCATCACCAAAAGTATTTCCCCATATACCTTTGTAGTCATCTTTTTCCCTTGCTTCCGAATTCTGGCAAACGCTAATCCATTTCTGTCTCTATAATTTTGTCTTTTTCAGAGTGTCATATATTGAATCATACTGAATGTCATTTTTTTTCTCCCAGCTTTGAGGTATAATTGACAAATTAAAATTGTATATATTTAAGATGTACAATGTGATGATTCGATATATACATATATAGTGAAATTATTACCACAATCAAGCTAATTAATACAATCATCACCTCACATTATTACCATTTTTTTAGTAAGATCATTTAAAATCTACTCTCCTAGCAAATTTCAAGTACACAATACAGTATTGTTAACTATAACCACCATGCTGTGTATTAGACCCCAGAACTTAATTATCTTATTACTGGAAGTTTCTACCCTTTGAACATCATCTCCCATTTACCCCATCCTCCAGTCCTTGGCAATCAACATTCTATTCTCTGTTTCTGTGTGTTTGACTTTTTTATATTCCACATGTAAGTGAGATCGTACAGTATTTGTCTTTCTGTATCTGGCTTATTTCACTTAATATCCTCCAGCTTTATCCATGTCCCATAAGGCAGAATTTCCTTCATTTTTATGGCTGAATAATATTTCATTTTTTATAAGTACCCCCATTTCTTCGTCCATTCATCATGGAAGAAGAAATGGGGCACATATAAAGCTAATGAACACTTATGTTGTTTTCATATCTTGGCTATTGTGAATAACGTTTCATTGAATATGGGAGTGCAGATATCTCTTTAAGATAGAGATATCATTTCCTTTGGGTGTATACCCTGAAGTGGGATTGCTGGATCATGTGGTAGTTCTATTCTTAATTATTTTAGGTACTGTTTTCTACAGTGGTTGCACCAATTTACATTCCCACCAACAGTGTACAAGGGTTCTAACTTTTCTACATCCTTGCAAACATGTTTCACTTATAAGGGCATTAATTTCATTTATACAGGCTCAGCCTGCATGATCTAATCACCTCCCAAAGGCTCCACCTCCTAATACCATCAATGGACATTAAGATTTCAACATATGAATTTTGGGCACACAAATATTCAAACTAAAGATTCAATTTCATTCTTTTGCATATGGATATGCAGTTTTCCCCAACACAATGAAGAGATTTTACTCTCCCCATAGGGTATTCTTGGCCAGCTTTTCAAGGATGAGTTGACTGTATATGCACAGGTTTATTTCCGAGCTTTCTATTCTGTTCCATTGGTCTGTGTATCTGTTTTTATGCTGGTACCATACTGTTTTGATTATTATAGTTTTGTAACTATATCACGAAGTGTGATGCCTCCAGCTTTGTTCTTCTTTCTCAAGATTGTTTTGGCTATTTGGGATCTTTTGTGGTTTCATGAATTTTATTATTGTCTTTTTCTATTTCTGTAAAAAATATTATTGGGATTTTGATGGAGATTGTATTGAATCTGTAGATTGCTTTGGACATTTTAACAATATTTATTCTTTCAATCCACAAACATGAGATATCTTTCATTTATTTGTGTCTTCAATTTTTTTTTATTGATGTTATGTAATTATCAGTGTACAGGTCTTTCACTTCCTTGGTTAAATTTATTCCTAAATGTTTTATTCTTTTTGATGCTGTTGTGAATTAGATTATTTTCTTAATTTTGTTTTTGGATAGTTCGCTATTAGTATATGTAATATACTAATTCATTTGTTTGTTGAATTCATTGTTTGTTTATTAGTTCTACCAGTTTTTGATGGAGTCTTTAGGGTTTTCTAAATAGAAAATCATGTCCAGTATGTAGTATTTTAAATCTAGTTTCTTTCTCTTAATATATACATCTGAGATTTATGCATATTATCGTGTTCATCAACAGTTCATTAAGTCTTATTGTTGAGTAATATTCCATTTTATGAATGTAACACAGTTTGTTTTCCCTTTCTCAAGACATAGTTTGATTTTTTCCAGATATTTAAAATTATGAGTAAAACTGCTATAAATATTCGTGTATGGATTTTTGTGTTAACATAAGTTTTCCTTACACTTGGATAAATACCTAGGAGTGGAAGAGCTGGATCTTATGATAAGTGTCTGTTTGATTTCATAAAACACTTTCAAACTGTTTTCCAAAGTAGAGCATATTGTTTTCCTACTAGCAACAAATGATACTTTTAGGTTTTCTCCATCTTTGTCAGAACTTGGTATTGTCAAGTTTTTTTTTTATTTTAGCCATTCTAGTCGGTCAGTAGTGGTATCTTGTTGTGATTTTAATTAGCATTTCCGGAATGACTAGTGATAGTAAACATTTTTCATGTGTTTTTTGCCATTTATATATCTTCCTTTGTGAAATTTCTGTTCAATACTTTTGACTGTTTTATACTGAGCTGCTTATTACAATTCAAAGTTGAGAGTCCTTTATATATTCTGAAAACAAGTCCTTTATCAGATATGTGATTTGCAAATATTTTCTCCCAATCTGTGGCCTTTTTGTTTTCTTAAAGTATCCTCTGAGGAGCAGAATTTCTCAGTTTTAATGGAGTCCAATTTATCATTTTTTTTCTTTTACTGATCATGCTTTTATTGTCATACTTAGGAAATTTTTGCCTAACCCAAGGTCACAAAGATTTTCTCTGATGTTCCCTCTTAACAGTTTTATATTTTTAGGTTTAACATTTAGCCCTATGAGCCATTTGGAGTTAACTTTCACTTATGGCTTGAAGTATTGATCAAAGTTCACTTTTTTTCTTTTGCTGAGGAAGATTCGCCCTGAGCTAACATCTGTGCAAATCTTCTTCTCTTTTGTATGTATGTTGCCGCCACAGCCCGGCTGCCAATGAGTAGTATATGTCCATGCCTGGGAACAGAACCTGGGCTGCCAAGTAGAGTGCACCAAACTTAACCACTAGGCCACAGAGCTGGCCCCTCAAAGTTCACTTTTTGCAAATAGATATCCAGTTATGGCAGCACCATTTATTGAAAGGACTATCATTTCTACAATGAATTGCCTCTAGTACTTGTCGTAAATCATCAAATGTGTTGGTCTATTTCTAGACTATCTATTCTATGTCATTGATCTACATGTGTATCCTTTCTCCAGTATTACACTTTATATTGCGTCTAGAAATCAGGTAATGTGAGTCCTTCAACTTTGTTCTTTTCAAAATTATTTTGGCTATTCTAGTTCTTTTGCCTTTCCATACAAATTTTTTAATGAGCTTGTCAATTTCTGCAAAAAAAATATTGTAGTGCAATTTTGTTTAGAATTGCATTGACTCTATAGATGAATTTGAGGATATTTGAGATTTAAAATAATCGGTCTTCCAATTCATGACTATGGTATATCTTTCCACATATTTCATTTTCCTTTGATTTTTTTGTCAGTATATTGTAATTTTAACACACTTCAGAAGGTATTTATATGTTTTATGCCTAAGGTTTTCATGATTTTTGTTGTTAGTTTAAATGGTACATTTAAAAATTTCAATTTCAAATTGATCCTGGTTAGTGCATAGATATATGATTAATTTTTGTTCGTGTATCCTATGACCTAACTAAACTCACTTATTAGTTCTAGTAGCTGTTTCTGCAGATTCTTTGAGATTTTCTAGGTATATAATTATTGTGTCCATGAATAGGAACATTTTGATTCCATCCTTTCCAATATGATATGTTTTATTTCTTTTTCTTGCCTTATTGGTTAAGTTAGGACCTACATCGGGTGTTGAACACGAGTGGTGAGAGAGGCCATCTTTTTCTTGTTCATGATTTTGGAATGAAAGCATTTGGGTTTTTGTTATTAAGTATGATGTTAGTTATAGGGTTTTGGAGAGGCCTGGTATCCTATTGAGGGGATTATCTTATATTCTTAATCCTCCAAGGGTGTTTATCATAACTAGAAGTTGAATTTTGTCTCAATATTTTTTGCATCTATTGAGATAGTCATATGAATTTACTTTTTTAGTCTGTTGATATGGTGAATTACATACACCGATTTTCAAATATTGAATCAGCCTTGCATTCCCAGGATAAATCCCACTTGGTCATCGTGTGTAATTTTGATTTGCTAGAATTCTGTTGATTATTTTTGCACCTATGTTCATGGAAGAATCTGAACTTTTCTTTTAAGCTGTTTGTCTAGCTTTGGTATCAAGGTAACCCTGCACTCATAAACTGATTTGGGAAGTATTTCATATTCTTCTATATTTTGGAAGAATTTCTATAGAATTGATACTATTTCTTCCTTAAGTGTTTAGTAGAATTCATGCATGAAGTGATCCATCTCTAGATTTTACTGTGTTGAAAGGATTTTTACTATTAATTCAAGTTATTTCATAGCATAAGGGAGACTCACGTTGTCTTGTTCTTTTGGAGTGAGCTTTGGCAGCTTGTGTGCTGCAAAGAATTTTCCCTCTAAGTTGTCACATTTATGAGCATATAGTCCTCTACCATATTTCCTTATTATCCTTTTAATGTCTGTAGGTTTCTACTATGTTCTCTTTTTCATTCTGACGTTTGTAATTTGTGTGTTTTCTCTTCTTCTTCATAAATCAGTCTGGCTAGAAGTTTATCAATTTTTTTTATTTTTTTTTAAAGAATTAACACTTCCTCTCTTATTTTTCTCTATCCTTTTTCTGTTTTCAATTTTTGCTCTTCATTATTTCTTTCTTTTTCCTTGCTTGGATTTAATTTGTTCTTTTTTCTTTGGCTTTTAGCTAAGTACTTAGATAATTGATGTGAGATGTTTCTTCTTTTCTGATGTATGCATTTAATGCTAATTTACATATAAGGACTGTTTAATGGTACTTTATGTCTCAATAGTGTTTTAGCTGCATCCCACAACTTTTGAAATGTTGTTTTTAAATACTTAATTAATTTAAAATATTTTTGAATTTCACTTTTGATTTCTTGTTTGGTCTCGGGTTATTTATAAGTTTATGTTTAATTTCCAAATATTTGATGATTTTTCCTGCTATTTTTTGTTTTTGATTTCTAGTTCAATTTAATTAATATCCAGGAATATACTATATATGATTTGAATCCTTTTGCATTTGTTAATTTTTTTTATGGCCCAGAACATCTTTTATCTTGGGGAATGTTCCATGTTCACTTGACAAGAATGTTTATTCTGCCTGTCATTTAATTTCTGAATATTTGGTAGATTTTATAGTATTTTTTCATTACTGATTTTGAATTTAATTTCTTTTTTGCTAAGGAATATGGTATGTATGATTAAAATTCTTTTGAATTAAATTTCTCTTTTGCTAAGGAATATGGTATGTATGATTAAAATTTTTAAGAATAAATCATTTTTTAGTCCAAATATGGTTTATCTTGGTGAATGGTGAATATTACACATGCACTTGGAGAAAATGTGTATTCTGTTGTTTTTCTCATTAAGGTCAAGTTGGTTAATAGTGTTATTCAGTGCCATTCATCTTACTGATTGTCTACATTTATATTGATTAATAGGAGAAATGAGTTGACTTCATCAATTAAAATTGTGGATTTGTTCACTTTTCTTTTATTTCTATTATATTCTACTGCAAGAATTTTGAATTCCTCTTTTTAGGGGAATACACATTTTAGGTTGTCATGTGTTCTTGGTGAATTGATTCCTTTTCATTATGTTATAGTCCTCTTTATTCCTGGTAATATTTATTTTCTGAAGACTGTTTTATCAATATATTTACTCCAGCTGACTTTTGATCAGCATTCGCATGGTGTATTGTTATCCATTCCTTCACAATGGTATATCTATGTCTTTATATTTCAAGTGATTTTTTGTAGACAGCAAGCATATTGGTCTTGCTTTCTATTTAATCTGAAAATCTTTGTCTTTTAGCTATTATTTTAGAACATTTTTATTTAATAAAATTATTGATTTCATTTTCTCAAAGTGGTCCCTTTAATGTTGTTTGTTTTTAACATCAGGCAAATAAGATCCAGCCATCATATTTGTTTGGTATTCTCTCAGGTCACTTTTATTTTGTAATATTCAATATTCATATCTCTCATTTTAATATATTTTAGTGATTTAACCTACCTACTTTTTAATCCCCTAAGTGATCCATTTAATGGCCATTTTAAAGCTATTGATTTGTTAGAGACACCAAGCCACTTGTCTTATAGAATATTCAAAAGTTTAAAATTGTTTTAGTTCAAATTCTAGTATTATTTAAGTCGTTCCTTACTTTCTGGTAACTCCTATGATCTAGTAGTAGCTAGAACTAAAGGCTTGAATGAATTCAAGTTCAATTTTTTTTAGCAAGAATCCTTCACATGTGGAGTGAGTACTTCCTGTTACATCATAGCAGAAGGCATGTGTTGATGCTGAGTTTGAACTGTAGGTTCAGGTTTTCTCAGTCTTGTTTCTCAATTATAAAGTTCTCCATTAACCTTAACTCCATAGTTTCAGTATCCACCGATTATATTGCCTATATCTATTATGTCATTAGAAGTTTTAAAACGGTGCTATTGTAATTCTAATACTTCTTCTTTTATTAACTAGATTTCTTATTTTAAAAACAAATTTCCCTCATATTTTACTCATTCTCTGAAAGAAAGTTCATACAGGAATGACAAGATGCCTTCTTAATTATTTCACTTTATTTAACAAATTTCAGAGTAATGATTTGGTGTCGTAGTAGCTTCTAGTGGTGACCAAAGGGTTTAATAGCTCATGTATTGAATGTATTTTAATTCATTGTACTCATTCATTTTACTGCACAGTTGATTCACCTTAGTCTAGTGAGAACCCTTTCAAATGTGTTCTCTGTCTTTTTGACATGGCTACATTAGTGTTTGAGAGCTTCCTTGTTTTCTTACACCACAAAATATCCAAGTCTCATCTTTTTCATTTTCTGCACTGTGCTTGGAATTAACCATTTTTCTAAAGAGCCCTGATTCCTTACAGTGATGAATTGTTTTCAGAGATTATAACCTGAGTATCGATTTTCATATTGCTATTAGATTTTCTTATTTCTAGGCATTTTCAGTGAGTAGGGCTAGAAATAAGTATTATTGAAGAGAATATAAAATTTGACTTTTCACATTGGTATTTTAATTCATAGTTTATTAACTTATTTGATTTCTGATACAAATCTTAGTTCACTAATCTATTTCAATTTTACCTATTTATTTTATCCTACAGTATATCTATATAATTTTAAAGTAACAATACTACTACTACTACTAAAATATGACTACTACCAATGCAGTTCAAGATTTCTTTACAGTTCTTTTTGCCTGTAGAATATATTCCAGTAGAGATTTACAATTAAAACATTGTTTTTAAAGTATACTTAAGATATCCATTTTTCTCTGTTGTTATGCCACCAGCTTTATGTAAGTTATACCTATTTGATAGTTTTGTTTTTTTTTTCCAAATTTTAGGAATTGCTTCTTTTTCTCTTTCTATTTTTCCAGGTACATAATTATATCATCTGCACTATCTTCTGCATTTCTTCCTTTCCAAATTCTAGTTCTTGTAATTTATTTCTTTTGTGGCGGTACACTGGCTGTTACACCCAATATGATATCAAATAATGCTCGTAGTTGCTGAAATTTCCTGCAATTTGTATTTCACTGAAATTTTTAAAAATCAAGAATGGTGTTATTTTTCAAAATGCCTTTTTCAGCAGTTATTGAGATGATTACACTATTTTCTCCTTACATATATTAATGTGATTAATTATATTACTGGATTTTATTGTATTGGATGTTCCTTGCATTTGTGGAATAAACTTTGCGTGGTTAATGTTATATTGTCTTTTTATATTGCTGGATTCTGTCAGATATTTTTAAAGCATTTCTGCATGGATTTTCATAAATTACAGTACATACAGACATTCCCTATCTTTCCATCACCTTTAATGTTTTCTTTCATACTTTAATGTTAGCACTTTTGACTGGCTAACATACTATATATTTTACTTATGAAATTTTGTGTATTATCTGTTCTCCCATCAGAATGTAAGCTCACTGTTGGATCCTTAGCTCTTATAATTGGACAGGGCACAGTAAATAATTGAATGACTGCCTTATAGAGAGAATTAGGAGTTTTACGTTTTAAAATCATCTACTTTCTTAAACAGTTTAAATACCATTGTGATTAGTGCTGAAGTAGAAACACAAATGATTAGAATAGTCCTTAACCTCTGGCAGTAGCATAGAATAGCCTATGATTTGGTAGCTCTTCTCAAGTAGCTCTTCTACCTAATTTTTTTTAATTTTTATTTTAATTGAGGTCATAATAGTTTATAACATTGTGAAATTTCAGTTATACATTATTATTTGTCAGTCACCATATAAATGTGCCCCTTCCCCCCTTGTGCCTACCCTCTGACCCTCTTCCCCCTGCTAACCATTAACCTCTTCTCTCTGTCTGTGTGTTAGTTGATCTTCCACATATGAGTGAAATCATATGGTGTTTGTCTTTCTCTGTCTGGCTTATTTCACTTAAGATAATACCCTCAAGGTCCATCTGTGTTGTTGCAAATGGGATGATTTTGTCGTTTTAATTTTGAGATGTTTATTAGAAGGAAGCTTTCCTCAATATTAAAAAAAAAAAAGTGCTGGGGCGGCCCCGTGGCCTAGCGGTTAAGTGCGTATGCTCTGCTGCTGGCGGCCAGGCGCGCACTGTCACACCGCTTGTCAGGCCATGTCGTAGCAGCGTCCCACATAAAGTGGAGGCAGATCAGTGGGATGTTAGCTCAGGACCAGTCTTCTTCAGCAAAAAGAGGAGGATCAGCATGGATGTTAGCTCAGGGCTGATCTCCTCACACACAAAAATGTGCTTGTCTTACTTGACTGACTCACATCATTTTGTAAAACCTCACAAGAAGTATATTGTGCACTACTGTGTATTAGGCGCTGTGTTAAGCACTTTACATATGTTATGCCATTTAGTCACCATAATTTCTTGAAGTATGTATTATTCTCTTCATTTTAGAGGAAAAATGAGGTTTAGAGATGTATGAAATAACTTCCTCAACATTGAAATATAGTAAGAAGGCTGACTATTATTTTCTGTCACATACCATGTTTGCTGTCTTATAAGCACTGAATACGACTATAATTACTTTATTAAATTGCCCCCATATTTATCATCTGACTGTTTTAAGAACATAAGATCCATGAAGACAGGACATTTTCTATGATTTTCTTCCCCTGTTTTGTTAATTGCTGTGTCCTCAGTCATAACACAGTTTCTGGTGTGGAAATTAATGAAAGAAAACTTGACTCAATTTAAGTTCAGAAAGTCTGTAGGGGAAACTATCACTCCCTATTATACATCCTGAATTAGACCAAACAGGAAGATGCCTTCACTTGCGTCTTCACTAGTGAGTAAAACTGTTTGACTACTAAAGGAAGATTTCTCTCCCCACTCGGCAACAGCCCAGCCAATAAGAGAAGTCACAGCTTAGCCAATGAGAAAACATTGCAGCACTGAACTATTATTTTATCTCAATAGATATTAGTTTAGAACAGCCCCTACCTACTCCTCCTTTTTCTCTACAAAATCATCTCCCCTCTTTTGTTTTCTGGATTTGCTTATGGTTTGCCAAAGCATGCACATCCTGAATTGAAATTCTTTTGGCTATTCCAGAATAAACTCATTTTGAGGATAAAATAATAGGTGAATTTGCTTTTTAAGTTGACATTGGCATAAAATAGGTGATCTAAATTTTTTAAATGACTAAAAATTGGATAACAAATTAATTATTTATTCTAAATTGGTGATAAAATTTTTAACATATCTAACCACACTTCAAGGCAGAATAAATTGACTACCAAATAAAAAGAAACACTTGCTATGGCAAGTGGGGAAATACTTGACAAATTAAGTTTCACTGAAACAAAATGACTGGGCTGATATTTTATTCTTGACTGCCAATAGTCTCATAATGGTTCTAAAGCTATTTTTTCTCCATGTTATGTCTTTCTGATCATAATTATGTGATTTGGCATAGTAGTATGTTTACATATAGATGTACTTTTACATCTATCTGTGGAAAATTCCAGTGAATCTAATTAAGCTAGAATTAGTATTGGATATATTCCAATTCCAAGTCTCAATGATAAATGTGGTCTGAAGAGGTAAAACGTCCAGTGATCTTTGCCCCTGTTGGTAAGAAGATGCTATTCTCTTAAGACCTGATATAAATTTGCCAGGAGGTCCTTTGTTAGGCTTAAATCATGACATAAAAAAAGCACAAGCTTGTCTCTCAAAATCTCAAGTCACATAGTCTGGCTATGCCACCATGATGGAATAAGAAGGATTAAACAATTGAACTATATTTTCCTGTTTTGAAGTCAGTAGGAAAGAAGTAACTCCAGAAAATTTTCGTGGGAAATGGTTATTTGCTATCCTCTTATGTAAAGGTAGGATTTGTTGACCTTTTGATAAATTATCCTAATATGATAAACCTTTGTTTTTCTGTGTGCACCATAGAATTCCTATTAAATAATCTACAGTGCAAATAAAAATGGTATTAGGAATAAACAGAAGACTCCACGGATGAAATGGACAGACAGTCAAATGATACAAAATGTATCCTCAGGTAATAACACAGCTTTTTATCAACTGTTTTCATGCCGAGTGAAAGAAGAATTCCAGGTCCCTATGAGTGAGTCAGAAAGTCCTCCTTCAGACTGTAAACCAGCCTCCACGAGGTAAGAGTAACAGTAAATAGTGGAACCAGGCTTCACAAATGTGAGAATTACCTCATTATGTAAGAAATTAACTCACTTTGAAATAAATCAAACTTAGATTCCAATTCTAGTTTTATAACTTAAAAATGCGTGACTTTGGGGGAATTAATTAGATGTTCTGAGCCTCAGTTTCTTCAACTATGAAATGGGGATTACAGTTCTTGTTACTGTGAATATTAAATCTGACACATTAAATTGTGAATGTGTGATGGGAATCCACTGTAGGAATTTTGAGCAGTGGAGTGATATAATAGGAATAAGATTTTATAAGAATCATTTGGGTTCCCTCGGGGATTGAAATTGTTGGAGGGCAAAATGAAAGTGGAGAGACTTGGCAGAAAGCTATTGCTGTGGGCCAGAAAGAAAATGGGTATCAGGAAATGATCAAATTTGTGATATATTAGAAAGTAGAGTCAACAGGATTTCTTAAAGGTATCACTAAGTAATATGAGAGCAATAAAAGAGTGAAGGACACTGTGATATTTATTGTCTGAACAATTACATGGAATGTGGTACCATTTAAAGAGGTAAGGAACTGCTATGTTTACTGTGGAAAATTAAAAATTTAGTTTTATAAATACTAAATTGTAATCTAATTGAAGATGCTCAAAATTGGAGATTTTGCATATACAAGTTTGAAAATTAGGGGAGGGAGAAGAGTTGGAGACATAAAATGGGAGTATTTCAGCATTTATTTGTCATGAAAAGAAGGTATATCCATCTAAAGACCCTAAGAAAGATGTCTCAAGGAGGTCTGAAACAATCCAGGACAGTGACCTTTCATTCATAATTTAATCTACTCCCTTTGAACATGAAAATTACATTTGATGGGTCTCAAGTGTTATACTTTTGTGACTTTATGCATGATGCAACTTTTCATGAATTCCCTTCCCGTCTTCTCTTGTTCTTTCACTTTTCCTTTAAAATTCAGCCAGAGTGTTCCTTCCTTTAGAAAGCCTTCTCTGATTCCAGATTGATTGATGTATTCCTATATTGTCATCTTTAGCAATGTGTGCATATTTTCATAATGGCACTTATTACATTGTCCTGGAATTGACTCATCCCTCATTATGTATCATATCACTGAAAGTGGGGAAATATGTCTTATTCAATTTGGTGATCACAATGTCTATGTCACATTTGATACAAATAGATACTCCATTTACAGGTTTTTAAATGAATGAATTAATAAAAAATTAATCTTCTAATGCATTTAAAAGGTTCGCTCCTTGTTTTGTAGGTAAACCGCTTCTAATCTCTGAAGTCAGCGCCTTTAAAGACTAAATGGATCCAAGGAACAATGTGACTTACTTTGTCCTCTTGGGCCTCACACAGAATCCAAAGGAGCAGAAAGTCCTTTTTGTTCTGTTTTTTCTCTTCTACCTTTTGACCATGGTAGGCAATATGCTCATTGTTGTGACTGTGACTGTCAGTAAGACCCTGGAGTCCCCGATGTACTTCTTTCTTGCTAGCCTATCATTTATAGATGTCTTTTATTCCTCTTCCATTTCCCCGAGATTGATTTCAGACTTGTTTTTTGGGGAAAATATTATATCCTTCCAACATTGTATGATCCAGCTTTTTACAGAGCACTTTTTTGCTGGATCAGAGGTCTTTCTTCTGTTGGTGATGGCCTATGACCGCTATGTGGCCATCTGTAAGCCCTTACATTATTTGGTCATCATGAGGCAATGGGTGTGTATTGTGCTGCTAGTAGTCTGTTGGGTTGGAGGTTTTCTGCACTCAGTAATTCAACTTTCCACTATTTATGGGCTCCCATTCTGTGGCCCCAATGTCATTGATCACTTTATGTGTGACATGTACCAATTATTGAAACTCATCTGTACTGACACCTATGTCATTGGCATCTTAGTGGGATCCAGTGGAGGAATGATCTGCACTGTTGTGTTTCTGCTCTTACTTGTCTCGTATGGTGTCATCTTGCACTCTCTAAAGAACCTTAGTCAGGAAGGGAGGTGGAAAGCCCTCCAGACCTGTGGTTCCCACATCACTGTGGTGGTCTTCTTCTTTGTTCCGTGTATTTTCATGTATGCAAGACCTGCAAAGACCTTCCCCATTGACAAATCATTGAGTGTATTTTATACAGTTATAACTCCCATGCTGAACCCATTAATCTACACTCTGAGAAATTCAGAGATGACAAATACTATGAAGAAACTCTGGAGAAAAAAAGTCATATCTAGTAGTAAAGAACTTTGGCATTCACCATGAAGAATCATTTGGCATTACAGCCAACCTCCTTGCCTGTAGAAGTTCTTAAATCTGATGAAAACTTTTCTTTTCTCCAAAGGATTTATGGTAATTATAATTAAAGAATGAACTATATGTTTGTAATATTAATGACAGTTTCCCTGCTATAATGTAATCTCTATGATGTCTTGTTTATCACTGTAGCTAGAAAGGTAAAACGTATGTACAGTAGGGATTCAATGAATAATATTTAATGAATTAGTGAATGAAATAGCTACACAGTTACACTAATTTTTAATTAATTACTGCATTTACTTTTATTACTTTATTTCTCATTCGTAGTTTTATTTTTAGTCAGATTCTTGTCTTTTATCTTCTTTTTATTGTAATAGTTAAAATATTTAATGTTATATAGACTATCTATTTAGTCAATTTCATTTGCATTGCATATGAAACTTTTAGTACCATCCTTTTACTTTTATAAATAAAAAATTGAAAATGTAATAGAGAAGATAGATTGCATATTAAAAATAGAATTCATACAGAATGGTAAAAGTGTAGAGTAAACCTCCTACCCATCCTTCACCAGAGTCTCTCAGTTCTTCTTTAGATGCAGTCACCCTTCTCTGTTTCTCAGATTCTTCAAGCAATAATCTTTGCCATAAATCATATCATATAATCCTGACAATATGTATGCAGCTTTTTATTGGTTGGACATTTATTTGGTTGCCGTATATTTTTGACTAGTTTCTCAAGCACTTATCAGGTTACTTTAGTCAGTTTAGTTGTTTTCTTCATGTTTGTGTGGGGAATCCAAGGCCTGGAACATCCTCATTTGCCACTTTCTCTGGAGGCAACTTATTCAGACATTTCCTGGGAAGCATCCTTCACAGCTAAACTTATGGGAATCATGAAATGCTCAAATTTTGATAAATTAAGCAAAGGAAGCTCACAATTACAAAACAAAACATCTGGGTATGTAGTGATGTTTTAGGTCTATATTCTCCTTACTCTTTTTTTGCACTTCCTAATCTTCTGCCACATCTGGGCTGATAATTTCTTTCTCTTTCTGTCCCCAAAGGAAGGTCCTCCATTTATTCTTGACACATTATTTTGACTAAAACTCATTATTATGTTTCCTTAACTAGTCATTCACATTGAGAGCCCTTTTCTCATGGTTTTGCTCTTTGAAGGAGATTTTCTGTATCACTTTTGTAAGCGTATGTCAGAGAAGTGTATGATAAGATTTAGCATATTAGAATGGTTTAGAGCATATTGTCTGAGTAAGACAGTCCTGAGATAAAACTTAATTTTTATACTTGTAGTATGAATTTTGGCAAAACACATCTTAAGGATTCAATTTAAAAGTAAGGATAGAGAAATTATCAGGATCAAATAAATAATCCTCATAAAGCTCTTATTACCACGGAAAGCTTAATAGATGTTAGTTATTGTGAATATTCTTTACTACTGGGGTCTCTGAAATTATAATAGATATATTCATTAATCTAAACTTTTTGTAAGCTTTAGGAGGAGTGATACTCCACATCTTCCTGTTGTGAAGAATATTCTGACAGCTGACTGCCATTCTAGAAGCTTTTGGGGACTAGAATGGTTTCCAAACTCCTTGGCCATTACTGAACCTCTGTCTCCTGGTTTTCTAATCTACATTTGCCCTGTGCCTCCATGTTCTTGGGGCTGATGCATTTGTGGGTCTGATTTTTTCCTAAAGAGTCCTTTTTGAGTGGTCAAAGGGTCATTTTATCATGAATCTGAGGTCAACAGAGCAGGCAACCAGAATGTGAATGGACAAAATAAAGGGAGATAGTTTTTAGAGAAAGCAGTATGGTGCAGTGGTTAAGAGAAGGCTCTGGAGTCAGATTTCCTCAGTTTGAACGTGACCTGGGAAATTTTTTAAAACTCTCTATGGCACATTTTCTTTATCTATGTAAACAGTAATGACAGTATCTATCTTACAAAGTGTTGGCCCACAAAAATGTTTTAATATTTGAGTGCTTGTGACCGTGACTGACATGTAGAAAACATTATAAAAGTGTTTTTAAGAGCGAAAAATATTGGCTCCTACTGACTCAGTTGGAAGTTGGGTCAGATTTGGGCTGATGTCTATTCTTGAACTAACAGAGCTTCATTCTGACTGGGTCAGGACCTCTGTGGATCTAGCCCATCTTTGTCTTCTTAGGTGAAAAAAGTACCTTCTTCTATGACCAACTCAACCCAAATTATGACCAACATAATTTTTCATTGAAGTTCAAGAAGTTGTTTGTTGACTTTTAGGGTCATTATTCAGCCTCCGGAAGTCCTGCAAGCAGCAGTTTCAGATAATGTGGAAGCGTTTGGTAGTCTGGAGCCAACTGAATTAGGATCTTATTCCATCTCACTAGTTAAGGTAACACTGCATGCATGTCTCAAACTCAGAGTCTTAGTTTAATCTCAGATATTAAATATAATGGAATGGTAGTACTTAGTTCATAAGGTTATTTTAAGCATTAGAAGAGATAACATATGAAAAGCATCCAGGACAATGTCTGGTGCCCAGTAGGTGCTTAATTAACGTCTCTGTATTTGTTGCCTCCCTTACTTCTACATCAGTATCCAATTTGTCTGACTTGTTTGAACTCTATGATTTATTTTTGTGATTCAATTCTATGTAGATTTTATATTAGAGACCATGAGAACTTTCACAAACCTGAAAGTATACCAAATAAAATTAATGTAAGATGGATGAGATTAACTCTGAATAATTTACTTTAAAAATGTCAATGTCATGAAAATTTAAATTAGGTTGAGGAAAATGTCATAATTGAATGAGCTTTTTTAATGGCAAATAAGAAACATGTGGCATTATTATAATTGTGTTAAAGGCTATTATTTATGTACTGTAATGTGGCACATACTATGAAAGCATTGCTTTGTTCAATCTTCATCAGAAACTTATGAAATAGCTACAATTATTCCTGTTTTCCAGAAATAATTAACTGAAGTTTGGAAGACTTAAATCACTTACCCAAGGTGACAGAGTTGTCAATTGCGTAAGGTAGAATTTGAACCCACGAAGCTTTGTTTCAGAACTTGCACTCTTAAACAGTATGGTAAATATCATATTAATGACACATACCTGAATAAAGAAACACTTTCTACTGGTGTGAGATAAGCAATAAATAAGTAAACACATATAAAAACGATAAAGAGTATAAAGAGTTCTTAAATACTAAAGGAGTGATGTGATAGAGAATGATTCAGAAAGCAGGAAACCTCTATAGGTTGGGAGTTCAAAGAAGACCCAAGAGCAAGAATTTACAGCATTTATCTATGTCCAGGGATGAGAGACAATTAGATGAAGGTCATGAGTAAAACCACTGGACAGGAATTTCTGCATGTGGGAAGGGGAATTTTATCTGACCTGGCTGAGTATCATGAATTACTCTTGTCTCTTCTGACTCAATGGTCCCCAACGAACTTTAAATTTATGATGAATTCAGGTCTAACTAAAATCAGAATGAAGTTAAATAAAAAATTACATATCTATATTTTTCTATCTATAATCTATCGATCTATCTATCTATCTATCTATCTATCTATCTATCTATCCTGTCTCTCTCTCTCTATCATCTTTTTATATCATATATATTCAAGGAAACAGTACCTCAAAATGCTGAGCTAAGCTGATTGGTAGAAATAAAGCTATCTGTTTAACCAAATTTACACTAAAATATAACTGGCCCTTTCATAGCCTACAAGACTATGCACAATTGCCCCTCACTCAAACATACATCTCCTTAACATTATCCAGTACCACTCTCTCTCATGTTGCTATGTTTGAGTCCCAATGGCTTCATTCTTGCTCTAGCGTGTTTGCACTAGCTCTTGTTTATTGCCAAAATGCTTGTCTTCTAAAGGTCCACATAACTGTTCATAGTCTTTAGTCCAGCTGCCACTTTCTAAGAGCAGTCTTTCTTAACCATCCATGTAAAGTCATCTTCTTTCTCCTTGAGTTACTGTCTATCAAACAACTGTGTTAATTTTCCTACAAGATTTTCACCATCTGATTTATCTGTTTATTGTTTTTCTCTTCCAACTGGAATGTAATCTCCATAAAAGTAGAGACATCACTTGTGTTTATTACCAAATCTCTAAGAACCTAGAAAAGAGATTGGCACAGAGTGAATGCTAAATAAACATTTGCTCGATAAATTGCCATCATCTCCATGTAATACTCTTTAGAATAAATGCATTTGTGAAAAGAAGCCTTATTACCTGGAATGCTTTTGAAATTGATGATATTTCACCTTGGTGATAAATTGAAATGGAGAAATTTAGATTAGTTTAGTATATGTCAGGGTACTTATCTTAACAGACAGAATCATATCTGGAGAAATTAATTGGAAGGGACCTACTCTATGAAATTATAGCACAAAGAATCTTTGGAAGGGCTGGAGTCACAGATTCTAGGCTGAGTGTCAAGGAACAACTTGCAGAAGCACACCTGACAGGACTGGCATGCTACAGGAGATGCTGCCTCTGCTGACACCATGACCATGCTGGCGCTGGTTAACTAAAAGTGCCAACACTGCTCTGACCTAGGAACCACTCTGACTCCATTGAATCATACAAGAACCCAGCCTCAGATAACTAATTTCCAATTCAAGGACTTGCACAGTTGATCCTGGTTGGCAGAACCCAAGTCACATATCTGCACTCAATTGTCAAGGAGATCCGGAAAATGTAGTCCTTTGGATTTTATGTCAGGAAAGTGGATACTACATTCTCTGGGAAACTAACAAAATGTCTGGGTGCATTCAAAATTTTGGGCAGCGACACACCTTCGATTTTCAGTACAGCTGGGGATGGAGTCTTGTGTAAAGTGTTTTATTTTATCTGATAGATAGTTGTCCCTGTTTCTGTTCGCCCCACACATAAGAAAGAAGGGAGACATAAGGGACCACAAGTAAGTTAGTGAGCAGAAAAATTATTGATACTAGAGAGAGCTATTGATATATTCAGTTAGTTTTTACTGAACACCTACTCTCTAAGCATTGTGCTTAGTGCTCAACAGGAAACACAAGTGACTGGGATATTTCTTCACCTTCCCTATTGTACACTATATGATTTGGTAGTAATTTTTAAAAATCTCTTCTATCTTAATTTTGAAATATTTTAGATGGAGGAATTAAAAAAAAATCTTGTCTAAGTTATTTCCTCTAACTTTAAAGGACTTTTAAATAAAATCCAAATTCCTTACTAAGCTCTACACTGCCCTGAAGAGTATGGTTCCTATTCATCTCTTCAATTTCAGCTTCTCTTCTTCTCTCCCTTCCCTATATCCTCCATTTGTATACTGACCTTTCAGTGTCTTGAACTTGCTAAGCTCTTTTCAACATGGAAACTCTACACATAACAGTGCTTCCAATGGAAGCAACTGCCTATTCTTTGGATCTCAGCTTACACATCACCTTTAAGAAATGCCTTCTCTGATTATGTTATCCATAGTAGTCTTCTCCCTCTTATTTTCTGTCACCTTAGATCTATATGGAATTTATTTTGATATAGGAGTTAAATAGGGATTGAATTTTAGTTCTTTTTCTAAATTTTGGTTGTTTTTTTAATAATTGCAAAATTATCTTTGTCATTGATTTGAATTCCTGAGTACTGTATTCTGTAGTCTCATATATATTAACATCCAACGGAGGACTCTGTTTCATTGATCTCTATATGCAGGTACCATTGACACGCAATATAATCGCTTTGATATATAACACATTTTGATATGTGATAGGACTAGCAGTCCCTAATTACTATCCTTTTTAGCATAATGCCTAGTCTTGGATATGTATGTTTCAAAATTATGTTTAAAATAAAATAAATTTAAATAAGATAAAAAATATTGGTTTAAACTTAAAATGTTTACAATTAAGTTAAAAGAAGTTTAAGATAGTTCACTGAGAAAACAAACCAGTTATCATGTTCAATAAAATTCAATTTAACAAGATTAATTTTGGAAGAGTTTATATCTTTAGAGTATTGAGAACTGTTATCCATGAACAGAATAGATCTTTTCATTCATCAGGTCATCTTCTAGACCTATGGGTAGTGCTTCCATTTCCTGGCTGTGTTACTTATCCATCAGAGATAGCTGCTGTTCCTCATCCATGACCCCTAAAATGGTAGCTGATACTTTTGCTTTAAGAAAAACCATCTCTTTCAGGAAATGAATGACTCTAGTCTTTGCTCAACATCTTTTGTTCTTGTGATGTCATTCTGCCCATGGTGGTTGCCAGTGATCACTATGTGGCCATCTGCAAACCCCTGTACTATGAAGTGATCATGAGTGACTGGGATGTGGCTTCCTCTCTCAAGTGGCATGAGCCAGAATCTTTGTCCCTGCAACCATCCAGATGCTCTTCACAATCTGGCTGCCTGTCTGTGGCTCCAATGTCATAGACCATTCATGTGTGACTTAAACCCTTTGTTGAACCTCATCTGCGTGGACACTCGTACCCTTGGTCTCTTTGTAACTGCCAACAGTGGGTTCATCCTCCTGTTAATTCTTCTCCTCTTGATGGTCTCTGATGTAATCGTCTTGTACTATCTGAGGATGTATAGTTGAAAGGGAGATGCAAAGCCCTCTCTACCTGTGTCTCTCAAATCACTGAGGTCGTCGTAGTCTTTGTGCACTGCTTATTTATATATTTGCACCAAACACTTCTCCATTGATAAAGCTGTGGCTATGTTTTGTCAGAATTAGTTAGCATTCTTGTAAAATGCAGATTCCTAGGACACAGCAGTAGAAATTTAACTTGGTAGTTTTGTTGTTGGACTGACATATCTACCTTTTAAACAAAT
This sequence comes from Diceros bicornis minor, assembly GCF_020826845.1. Lineage (NCBI taxonomy): Eukaryota > Metazoa > Chordata > Mammalia > Perissodactyla > Rhinocerotidae > Diceros > Diceros bicornis. The sequence continues at coordinate 20,947,852 of NC_080770.1, forward strand.
TTCCCAGGTGTATCTGAAGCCAATGATCTTTGCATATACTTTGAGCTATTATGTTCACTTCAGGAGCATATTAATGAAGTCATCCTCGTTTTCAAATTTATTTTTTAAATTATGGTAAAATATACATAACAAAATTTACAACTTTAACCATTTTAAGTGTCCACTTGAGTGGCAGTAAGTTAATTCACATTGTTATGCAAACATTACCACCATCCATCTCCAGAAGTTTTTCATCTACCAAACTGAATCTCCACACCCACGCAACAATAGTTCCGCATACCTCATCTCTGAGCCCCAGGCAACCAACATGCTACTTTCTTTCTATAAAGTTGACTACTACTTTAAGTACCTCATGTAAGTGAAATCATACAATCTTTGTGCTTTTTTGACTGCCTTATTTGACTTAGGATAATGCATTGTAGTTAATCTGTTTTAGCATCTTGTCAGGATCTCCTTCCTTTTAAGGCTGAATAATATTCTGTTGTATGCATATACCTCATTTTGTTTATACATTTATGCAAGTAGACACTTGGGTTTCTGGCTATTGTGAATAATACTGTCATGAACATGGGTGTAGAAATAGCAGAGTATTTGAATCACTGCTTTCCATTATTTTGGATATATACACAAAAGTGGAACTGCTGAATCATTTGATAATTCTTTGTTTAATTTTTTGAGGAACAACCATAACATTTCCCTAGCAACTGCATCATTTTACATTCCCACTAGGAGTGCACAATTGTTCAAATACTCCACATTCTCTCCTACATGTGTTAGTTTTTGTTTTTCTCATTTTATAATAGCTATCCTAATGGATGTGAAATGGTACTTCATTATGTTTTTGAATTGCAATTCCCTTGTGATTAGTGAGGTTGAGCATTTTTTCATGTGCTTACTGATCATTTATATATATTCTTTGGAGAAATGTTTATTCAAATCCTTTGTTCATCTTTAACTGATTGGTTATTTGTTTTGTTGTTGTTGAGATGTAGACATTCTTAAGAGGTTCTGTATATTAATACTTTATCAGATATATTGTTTGCAAATCTTGTTTGTTTGGTTTTTTTTTTGGTGAGGAAGACTGGCCCTGACATCTATTGCCAATCTTCTTCTTTTTGCATGAGGAAGATTGTCACTGAGCAAACATCTGTGCCAATCTTCCTCTGTTTTGTAAGCGGGGCACTGCCACAGCGTGGCTTGATGAGTAATGTGTAGGTCCATGCCTGGGATCCAAACCTGTGAGTCCCGGGCCGCCGAAGCACAGCGTGTGAACTTAACACCACCAGGCTGGCCCTGTTTGCAAATCTTTTCTCTCATTGCATGGGTTGCCTTTTCATTATGTTATAGTGTCATTTGATTCACAAAAGTTCTTAATTCTGATAAAGTATCAATTTTTTTCATTTCTCTCCATGTGCTTTTGGTGTCATACCCAAGAAATCATTGCCCAATCCAGCATGTCCTCTATATTTTCTTCTAAAAGTTTTCTAGTTTTAGCTAGTATTTTAGGTCTTTGTTCTATTTTGTGTTAATATTGTATATGTTGTAAATTCAGGGTTCAATTTCATTCATTTGCTTGTGGATATCCAGTTTTCACAACACTATTTATTCAACAGGCGTACTTTCCCCAAAGAATGCTCTTGGAACCCATGTCGGAAATCGTATGAAAACATACACAAAGATTTATATCTATTTTATTCCATTAGTCTATATGTCTTTCTTTGTGTGTGTGTGAGGAAGATCAGCCCTGAGCTAACATCCATGCTAATCCTCCTCTTTTTGCTGAGGAAGAGTGGCCCTGAGCTAACATCTGTTGCCAATCCTCCTCCTTTTTTCCCCCTTTTCTCCCCAAAGCCCCAGTAGATAGTTGTATGTCATAGTTGCACATCCCTCTAGTTGCTGTATGTGGGACACCGCCTCAGCATGGCCAGACAAGCAGTGCATTGGTGTGTGTCCATAACCAAACCTGGGCCGCCAGCAGCGGAGGTTGCACATCTAACTGCTCAGCCACGGGCTGGCCCCTATATGTCTTTCTTTATGCCAATACCACACTGGTTTGATTACCACAGCTTTGTAGTAAGTTTTATAATGAGGAAGTGTGAGACCTCCAAATTTGTTTTTCTTTTTCAACATGTTTTGGTTATTTAGAGTCCGTTGAGATGCCATGTGAATTTTAGGATGGATTTTTCTATTTCTGCAAAAACTTTTGAGACTTAATTTGGATTTCAGTGAATCTGTAGATAACATTAGGTAGTTTGACATCTTAATAATATTAAATCTTCCAGTCCATGAATGTCTTTCCATTCATTTCAGTCTTCTATAACATAGTTCAGCAACATTTTGCAGTCTTCAGTTCAAATGAAGCCTTTTGCCTCATTGGTTAATTAAATTCTTAAGTATTTTATTCTTTTTGATGCTGTTGTAAATGGAATTATTTTCCTAATTTCCTCTTTGGGTCGTTCATAGATACTATAGAAATCCAACAATCTTTTATGATAAAAAGCTCTCAAGAAATTGGATATAGAAGGAATAAACCTCAACATAATAAATGCCATACAGGACAAATACACAGCTAACATAATATTCAACAGTGAAAGGCTGAAATCTTTCCCACTAAAATCAGGAACAAGAAAAGTGTGATCATTCTCACCACTCCTTTTCAGCATGGTACTGCAATAAAAATTCCTGTGAAATTTTTAGTTTTCCTCATATGGATTATGTCCTCTGTGAGGTGAGATAATTTTACTTAATTAATTTTTATTGGATATTACTATGTGTAGCAGTGCTTCCAATGGTAGCAACTTCCTATCCTTTGGAGCTCAGCTTAAACATCACCATTTAAGAAAGGCCTTCTCTGATAACTTTACCCGTGGTACAATTCTCCCACTATGTTCTGTCACAGTACCCTGCTTGCTGTCTAATAAGCACTGAATAAGACAATAATTACTTTATTAATCTGTCCCCTTATTTATCATCTGACTCTCTTATAAGAACGTTAAGTCCCATGCAGGAAGGACTTTTACATAATTTTTTTTCTGCTTTACTAATTGCTGTGTCCTCGCTCATAGTACAGTTCCTGGTGTAAAAGAAACTGTAACTAAATTTGAGTCCGGAAGCCTGTAGAGGGAACTCTTACACCCTATCAAACATTCTCAGTTACACCAAATAGGAAGAGACCTGTGCTAGCATCTTCAGCAGGAAGTTAAACTACTTTACTACTCAGGGAAGATTCTTCTCCCCACCTGGCAGCAATCCAGCCATTAAGAAATGCCACAGCTCAGCAAATGGAAATCCATAGCCTCCCTGAACTGTTACTTTCCCTCAGGAACCTCCTTTTAGAACAGTCCCTCCCTACTCCCCCTTTTTCTCTATAAAAGCAAACTCTCCTCCTTTGCTTTCCAGATTTGCCTATGGTCCTCCATAGCATGCACATCCCAAATTGTAATTCTTTTGGCTGTTATGAAATAAACTCATTTTGAGGGTAAAAATAAGAGGTGAATTTGCTTTTAAGTTGACAGTGGCATAAAATAGGTGCTCTTAATTTTTAAAAAATAAAGAATAATTATTATAATAACTGACAAATAATGTTATTACATCTTAATTGGTGATAAAAATTTTAAAATGTTATCACACTTCAAGGCAAAATAAATTGAATATTAAATAAAAGGAAAGAAAAATTTGCTATGACAAGTGAGGAAATACTTGATAAATTAATCTTCATTGCAACAAAATGACTGGGCTGATATTTTATTCTTGACTGGCAATAGTCTTATAATAGTTCTAAAGCTTTTTTTTCCTCCATGTTACATCTTTCTGATCCTAATTGTGTAACTTGGCCTGGTAGTACCTTTACGTACATATATTCTTTTAAATTTTGTGGCAAATCCCGGTGAGTTTAATTAAGCAAAAATTAGTCTTGGACATAGGCCAATTCCAGGACTCAATGATGAATGTGGTTGGAAGGGGTAAAATGTCCAATGACTTTTGTCCCTCTTGGGAAGAAGATGCTATTATCTTAAGAATTGATATAAAATTTTCAGGAGGTCCTTTGTTGGGCTTAAAGCATGACATTAACAAAAGCACAAGAATTTCTCTCAGAATCTTAGTTTGAATAGACTGGCCATAGCAACATGATAGAAAGAGAAGGACTAAACAATTGAATGGTATTTTTCTATTTTGAAGTTAGTGGGAAAGAAGTTACTCCAGAAAAATTTCCCTGGGAAATGGATGATAGCTATTCTTATGTAAAATTAAGATTTGCTTATCTTTTTGGTGAATTATCCTAACGTGGCAAATTATTGTTTTTCTATATGCACCATGAAAATCCTATGAAATAATCTTCTGTGCAAATTGAAACAATCTTTTAAATAATCAGACAACTCCTTGGAGCAAATAGTCAGATAGCTAAATGAAACATCATATATCCTCAAGTTGTAACGCAGCTTTGTGTCCTCTGTTCTCGTACTGATGAACAAAGAATTCCAGGTCCCTACGAACGTGTTAAAAATTCTTCCTTCAGATTGTGAACAAGCCTACACAAGGTAAGACTAACTACAAATATTGTTAACCAGGCCTGACAATTGTGTGAATTTCTTCATTATGTAAGAAATTAAATCACTTCGAGATAAAGCAGAGTCCAATTCTAGTTTTATCATTTAAAAATGTGTGACCTTGAGAAAATTAATAAGATGTTTTGAGCCTCACTTTCTTCAACTATGAAATGGGATTACAGTTTCTGTTACTGTAAATATTAAATGTGATACATTACATTGTGAGTATGTGATGGAAATCCACTATAGGAGTTTTGAGCAGTGGAGCGATACAGTCACAACACCATTTTTAAAAAGGACTCTTTGCACAGCTTAAGGAGAGGAAATTGTTGGAGGGAAGAAGGAACATGGAGAACTTTGGCAGAAGGTTATTGCAGTGGGCTAGGGAGAAAACCAGGGTGGGAAATGATCCAATTTGTGACATATTAGAAAGTCGTGTCAAGAGGACTTTTAAAGGTATCAATAAGTAATATGAGAACAATAAAGGAGTGAAGGACACTGTTAGATTTGTGGTCTGAACAATTTCATGGAAGGAAGTACCATTTAATGAGATGAGGAACACCTATGTTTATTGGGGAAAATTAAAAATTTAGTTTATAATACTAAATTGGCATCCAGTTAGAGATGTCTAGAATTGGAGATATTGCAAATAAATGTTTGAAAATTAGGGGAGAGATAGGGGCTGAGGCACAAAATTGAAATGAGTCAGAATTTATTGGTCATAGCAAAGTGAATTATCCATCTAAAGACCCTAAGAAAGCAGTCTCAGTGAGATCTGAGACAATCCAGGACAGTGCCCTCGCATTCATAATTTGACCTACTCGCTTTGAAAATATAAATTACTTTAAACGGGTCTCAAGTATTACACTTCTGTGACTTTATGAATGGTGCACCTTTTCATGGAATTCCCTTCTCATCTTCTTTTGTTCTTTCACTTTTCCTTTAAAACTCAGCTAAAACATTCCTTCCTCTGGGAAGCCGTCTCTGATTCCAGTGTGATTGATGTATTCCTACACTGTGACCCTTAGCATTGTGTATATTTTTATAATGGCACTTATTACATTGGCCTAGAATAGACTGATCTCTCCATATGTATCAGATCACTGAGGGTAGACAACTATACCTTCTTTAACTTCATAATTGCAGTGGGTATGCCACAGTTGACACAAACAGAAACTCTGTACACGTTCTAATAATTGAATGAATAAATAAAATATTAAACTTTTCATTTAATAAATATTAAATTTTACATTTAAAATTTTCCGCCTTGCTTTGCAGGTAAAGTGCTTCTAATATCTGAAGTCAGAACCTATAAAGATTAGATGGAAGCAAGGAACAATGTGACTTACTTTGTCCTCTTGGGCCTCACACAGAATCCGAAGGAGCAGAAAGTCCTTTTTGTTACATTCTTGCTGTTCTACGTTTTGACTATGGTGGGCAACATGCTCATTGTTGTAACTGTAACTTTCAGTAAGACCCTGGATTCCCCAATGTACTTTTTTCTTGCTAGCCTATCAATTATGGATGTCATTTATTCCTCTTCCATTACCCCCAGATTGATTTCAGACTTGTTCTTTGGGGAAAATACCATATCCTTCCAATCTTGTATGACCCAGCTCTTTACAGAGCACTTTTCCGGTGGATCGGGGTGTTTATTCTGTTGGTGATGGCCTGTGATCGCTATGTGGCCATCTGTAAGCCTTTGCATTATTTGGTTATCATGAGACAGTGGGTGTGTATCGTGCTGCTAGTAATGTGTTGGATTGGAGGTTTCCTGCACTCAATAATTCAACTTTCCACTATTTGTAGGCTCCCATTCTGTGGTCCCAATGTCATTGATCATTTTTTCTGTGACATGTATCCCTTATTGAAGCTCATCTGTGCAGACACCTGTGTCATTGACATCTTAGTTGTGGCCAATGGAGGACTGATCTGCACTATTGTGTTTCTGCTCTTACTCATCTCTTATGGTGTCATCTTGCACTCTCTGAAGAACCTTAGTCATGAAGGGAGGCGGAAAGCCCTCCAGACCTGTGGTTCCCACATCACTGTGGTTGTCTTCTTCTTTGTTCCCTGTATTTTTGAGTATGTGAGACCTGCTAAGACCTTCCCCATTGACAAATCATTGAGCGTGTTTTATACAGTCATAACCCCAATGCTGAACCCATTAATCTACACTCTGAGAAATTCAGAGATGACAAATGCTATGAAGAAGCTCTGGAGATGAGATGTCCTATCTTATAGTAAATAAGTGCATCATCCACCATGAAGATAGTCATTTGAAATTAGGGTCCATTTCCTTGAAATGCAGAAGTCTTCTTAAATCTGATGCTGACATTCTTTTCTTCATGAATTTATGATAATTATAATCTAGGAAGGAACTCTGATTGTGTCATTATTTACTGTTCCCCTACCTGCTAGAATGTAAAGTCTAAAATATATTGTTTATCACTCTACCTAGAAAACTGTAATGCTTATATAGAAGGAGTCAATAATATGTAATGAATTAGAGAGGAAATTTTTAAACAGTTACACTAATTTTTAATCAGTTTATGTATTTCTATTTTTAGTGTTTTCTGAGACAGTGTTATTTTTAGATTCTTGTCATTTAAGTTAATTCTTATTATTATAGTATTTAAAATATTTAATGCTCTATAGACTGTCTATGAAATTTCAGTTGTATTATCTACACTTTTAGTGTAATATTTCTATCTTTTTAAAAAAAAATTGAAGTGTAATAGATAATAATAAGCAGTAAATATAAAAACCATACAAAATGGGATAAAGTGTAGAATAAATTTCCTATTTATCTGTCAGTGTAGTTTGCAGTCCTCTTCCCCAGAGGCAGTCACTTAATTTGTTTCTTAAGATTCATCAGGAAATAATCTTTACAAATGCAAATGTATTCAAATATATTTGTGTTTTTTCTGTGTATGTAAATGTTTGCTTTTACTACGCCACACCTTGAAGATATTTCCATACCAGTCCATGTAGATCTAACTCTCAGTTTTTCTCATACTGTATAATGCTGCCTTATAAATATATACTAAAATTAATGTATGCATCTGTCTTCATGTTGTTTCTCATCTTTTTTCTATGCCAAATAATTTAGGAATAAATAAATGTTTTTAAATATGTGCAAGTGTGAGTTCCTAGAAATGATATATATGTATTGGTCAGATGAATGGTCGGATAGTACATGTATATAAAATGTTGGTAATCACAGTTATTGCCAAGCTGCCATCCTTGAGGTTGTACTAACTGCTGCACTCCTTCCCACCATCTGTGAGAATAATTTTGTCCACGTTCTCAAGAACCAATAACTGATAAATATTAATGGCATATGACAATCTGATTAAAGTTATTTTATTTCATTTTTTGTACTTTAAACAAAATCCTTTTGATATTGCGTTTGAGTATCTTTTCACATGCTTATTATAATTTGTATTTTTTTTTCTGTGAATTGTCTATTAATATTTCTACCTATTTTATTCAATTGTTTGTCTTTCACATACTGATTTTTAAGAGTTAATTTTATACTAAAATGATTCTTTTTACTATTGTATATGTAATTATTATTTTTCTGGCTTGTGTTATGGTTTTGAATTATTTATATTACATAAACTGCTTTTTTTTTTTTTTTTTTTTTTTTTTTAAGATTTTATTTATTTATTTTTTCCCCCCAAAGCCCCAGTAGATAGTTGTGTGTCATAGCTGCACATCCTTCCAGTTGCTGTATGTGGGATGCGGCCTCAGCATGGCCAGAGAAGCAGCGCGTCGGTGCGAGCCCGGGATCCGAACCCGGGTCGCCAGCAGCGGAGCGCACTCACCTAACCACTAAGCCACGGGGCCGGCCCTACATAAACTGCTTTTGTATGTAAAATTTTTTTCTTTACATTTTGTATTTAGTTTGTCTTTTTGGTTTTCGTATCATGCTTAGAAAGACTTTGCCCACTTCAATCTTACAAAATATTCTTCAACTATTATTTAGCATTCAATTTTTTAAGCATTTATGTGTTCTTTATCTTATTTTAAAACTTTTGATCTATCTGGAATTTATTTTGGTATAGGAGTTAGATAGGGATTACATTTTAAGTGTTTTCTAAATTTTAGCTGTTTTCCAAAGTTGCATAGTTCTCTTTTTGCCATTGATTTGAAATCCTGTCTACCATATTCTATAGTCCTGTATATATTTGGATCCAATTCAAGATTCTATTCTATTTTGTTGACATCCTTATTCATGTACCACACGACACACAATATAATTTCTTTGATATGTAACACATTTTGATATGTAATAGGACTAGCAGTCCCTCATTACTATTCTTTTTCAGAATTATGTCTAGTCTTCTCATGTATATTTCAAAATTAAAATAAAATAATAAATTTAAATTTAAGTAAGAAAATAATATGTTTAAAATTAAAATAAGTTTACAATTAACTTAAAAAGATTTAAAATATTTTAGTCACAAAACAATGTTCAGTTATGATTTTCATTAAGATTCAGTATAACGGGACTAATTTAGGAAGAGTTATTATCTTTAGAGCATTGAGAACTGTTATCCATGAACAGAATAGATCTTTTCATTCATCAGGTCAACTTTTATACCCTTGGGCAGTGCTTCCATTTCCTGTCTGTGTGACTTATCCCTTATATATTGCTGCTGTTCTTCATCCATGACCCCTAAAATGCTAGCTGACACTTTAGCTGTAAGAAACAACATCTTTTCCAGGAAGTGCATGACTGAAGTTTTTTCCGAGCATCTTTTGGCGCTGCTGAGATCATCTGCCCAGAGTGGTTGCTAATAATGACTATGTGGCCATCTGCAAACCCCTGTACTGTGAAACCATCATGAGTGACAGGGATGTGGCTTCCTCTTTTCAGTGGCATGAGCCAGAGGCTTTGTCCTTGCAACTATTCAGATCCTCTTCACAGTCTGGCTGCCTGTCTGTGGCTCCAATGTCATAGACCATTCATGTGTGACTTAAACCCTTTGTTGAACTTTGTCAGCATGGACACCCATATCCTTAGTGTCTTGTTTCTGCCAACAGTGGGTTCATCTGCCTGTTAATTAATTTCCTCTTGATTTTCTCCTATATGGTCAGCCTGTGCTGCCTAAGGACCTATAGCTTGGAGGGGGATGCAATGCCCTGTCCACCAGTGTCTCTCACATCACTGTGGTCATCTTAGTCTTTGTGCCCTGCATATTTATATGTTTGTACCCAGTCACCACCTTCTCCACTGATAAAGCCGTGGCTGTGATTTATACCATGATAACTTTCTAGGTAAACCTAATCTCTGAAGTCAGCACCTATAAAGACCAGATGGAACCAAGGAATAATGTGGCTCACTTTGTCCTCTTGGGCCTCACACAGAATCCAAAGGAGCAGAAAGTCCTTTGGTTATGTTTTTGCCCTTTTACATTTTGACCGTGGTGGGCAACATGCTCACTGTGGTGACTGTAATTGTCAATAAGACACTAAACTCACTGATGTACTTTTTTCTTGATAGCTTATCATTTATGGATGCCATTTTTTTCAACTTGGTGATCTCAATGTCTATGACATTTGACACAAATGTATACTCCATACAGAGTTTTTTAATTGAATGAATTAATATAAGATTAAATTTATAATGCCTTTAAAAATCTCCCCCCTTGTTTAAAAGGTCAAGTGCTTCTAATATATGAAGTTAGCACTTACAAAGACTAGATGGAACCAGGGAACAATGTGACTGACTTTGTCCTCTTGGGCCTCACACAGAATCCAAAGGAGCAGAAAGTCCTTTTTGCTGTGCTTTTGCCATCTTTCTCTGGAGGCACCTTATTAAGGCATTTCATGGGAAGTATCCTTCACATCTAAAGTTATGGGAATCATGAAATGCTCAAATTTTTATAAATCATGCAAAGCAAGCTCATTGTCTTTGCAATTATGACACGAAAATCTGGGTATACAGAAATGTTGTAGGTCTAGATTCTCCATATTCTTTTTTTGTACTTTCTAATTTTCTGCCAAGTCTGGGTTGATTCTTTCTTTCTCTTTCTCTCCTCAAAAGGAATGTCTACCATTTATTCTGCCACATTATTTGGGCTAAAACTCATTGTTATTGTTATCTTAAATAGCCATTCACATTGAGAGCCTTTTTCTCATGGTTTTGCTGTGGGAAGGAGATTTTCTCTATCATTTTTATAAGAACATTTTGGAGACATAGATGATAGTGTTTTATATGTTAGAATGACATGATTATAATCTTTCTAATCATGATATGATATGATATGATTAGAATTATTACAGCATATTATTTGAGTGAACAAGTCCTGAGATAAAACTTATTTTTTCCACTTATACTGTGAATTTTGGCAAAACACAGCATCTTGAGGATTCAATTAGAGAATAATGATAGAGATATTATCAGGACCAAATAAAAAATCCTTGTAAAGCTCTTAGTACCACTGAAGGCTTAATAGTTGTTAGTTATTAAAAACATTCTTTATTACTGGAATCTCTGAAATTATAAAAGAAATATTCATTAATCTAATCTTTTTGTGAGCTTTAGAAGGAATGATTCTCTGCATTTTCCTGTTGTGAAGAATATTCTGAAAGCTGGCTGTCATTTTAGAAGATCTTGGGGACTGGAGTGGTATCTAACTTCCTTGGCCATTGCTAAACCTCTGTCTCCTGGTTTTCTAATCTACATTTGCCCTGTGCCTCCACATTCTAGGGCTGAGCCATTTGTGGGTCTGATTTTCTCCTGACAAGTTCCTACTGAGTAGTCAAAAGGCGATTTTACTATGAATCTGAGGTCAAAAGAGCAGGCAATCAGAATATGAACTATCAAAATACAGGAAGATATTTGTTTAGAGAAGGTAGTGTGGTGCAATGTTTAAGAGAAGGCTAGGGAGTCAGATTTCCTGTGTTTCAATGTGACCTGGGAAATGTTTTAAAACTCTCTACATCACATTTTCTTCATCTGTAAAAACAATCATGATAGTGCCCATCTCATTAAGTTGTTGGACCACATAAATGAGTTGATATTTGTTATGTTCTTATAACAGTGCCCTACACATAGAAAATATTATAAAATATTTAAAGCAAAAAAAAACAAAAATTGACTTGTACTAATTCAACTTCCAGATGGGGGTGGATCTTGCCCTGTCTTTGTCTTCTTAGGTAAAAAATGTCGGTTCCTGTTTGACTAACCCAACCCAAAATGCCAACATAATTTTTCCTTGAAGTTCAAGCAGTTGCATATCGAGTCTTAGGTCATTATTCACCCTCTGGAAGTCCTGTAAGCAGCAGAGTTTCAGATGTTGTGGAAACGTTTGGTAGTCCAGAATCAACTGAGTTAGGATTGTATTCCATCTCACTAGTTAATGTAACACAGCATGCAAGTCCCAATCGCTGAGTCTTATTTTAATCTCAATTATTAAGTATAACGAAATGGTAGTACTTATTTCATAGGGTTATTTTAAGCATTAGATAAAATAATGTTTGCAAAGCATTGAGGAAAATGTCTGGGTCTTAGTAGGTGTTTAATTAATGTCACTGTTTGTTGCCTCCCTCACTTCTACATCAATATCAAGTTTGTCTAACTTTTTTGAACTATATAATTTATTTTTATGATTCAACTATAAGTAGATATTATATTAATACCATGAGAAACTTTCAGAAGTCTGAAAGCCAATCTAATAAAATAGTATAAGATAAATGAGATTAACTCCAAATAACTTATTTTAAAAATGTCCATATCACTCAAATTAAAATCAGTTTAAGGAAAACCTTATAACTGAATGAACTTTTTAAAGTCAAATAAAAAAGACGTGGCATAATTATAATTGTATTAACATCTATTATTTATGCACTATAATGTGGCACATGCTATGAAAGCATTGCCTTGTATAACCCTCATAAGAGACTTATGAAATAGCTACAGTTAATCCTTTTTCCAGAATAAATAACTGAAGTTTGGAAAACTTGAATATCTTACCCAAGGTCACAGAGCTGGTAAACACCTAAGGCAGGATTTGAACGCGTGTAGTTTGGTTTCAGAACTTGCACTCAAATCCTATGGTAAATATCATGATAATGAGGCATACCTGAATAAAGAAACACTTTCTAGTGGTGAGAGATAAGCAAAAATAAGTAAACATATATGAAAAAGTTAAAGAAAGTAAAAATTTCTTAAAAAATAAAAAAATGATGTGATAGAGAGTGATTCAGAAAGTAGGAGACCACTTTAGATTGGGTGTTCAAAAAAGACCCAAGGGCAAGAATTTACAGCATTTATCTATCCATGTCCATGGACAAGAGATAATGATCTGAAGGTCATGAGTAAAACCACTAGAGACATATTTCTGTATGTGTGATGCGAAATTTTATCTTGCTTGGATGAGTATCATTAACTACTCTTGTCTCTTCTATCTCAAAGATCACCAAACAACCTTCAACTTATTTAATAAATTCAGTTCCAATTAAATCAGGATGAAGCTAAATAAAACCTTATATGCATAAAATACAAATACATCATAGGTATTTAAGCAAATATTAGTTCAAGATGCTGAGCTGAGCTGATTTGTAGAAAGAAAGCTATCTGTTCAACCAACTTTGCACTAAAATATAGCTGGACTTTTCATCGCCTATAAGACTATGCACAATTGCTCCCACTCAAACACACATCTACTTAGACTTATCCAGTACCACTCTCTCCCATGGTGCTTACCTTTCAGTCCCAATGGCTTGATTCTTGCCCCAGGGCATTCGCACTAGCTCTTGTTTATTCCTATAATGCTTGTCTTCTGTTATCACTCAGCCTTCAGTCCAACTGCCACCTTTTAAAAAAGGTATTTCTTAACCAACCATGTAAACCATCCTCTTTCTCCTTGAGTTATAGTCTGTCAAACAACTCTATTAAATTTCTTTATAGCATTTTCACAATCTGATTTATCTGTTTATTGTTTATGTCTTCCAACTAGTGTGTAAATTCCATAAAAGTAGAGCTATTACTTGTTTTGTTCACTACCACATCTCTAAGAACCTAGAACAGAGATTGGCACAGAATTAATGCTAAATAAACATTACTCAATAAATTGCCATTGTCTCCATGTAACAATCTTTATAATAAATGCATTTGTAAAAAGACAGCTTGTTACCTGGAATGCTTCTGAAAATAATGACATTCCACCTTGGTGATAAACTGAAATGGAGAATTTTAGATTAGTTTGGTATACATCAGGGTTCCTATCGGAAGACACGGAATCATATCTAGAGAGATTAATTAGAAGGGACTTACTATATGAAATTGTAGCATAAAGAATCTTTGGAAGGGCTAGAGTCATATTCTAGTCTGAGTGACAAGGAACAATTTGCAGAAGCACACCTGACAGGACTGGCATGCTAAAGGAGAGGCTGCTTCTGCTGACACCATGACCGTGCTGGCACTGAGTAACTGCAAAGGTGCCACCATTGCCCCGACCTAGGAACCCGTCTGACTTTATTGACTCCATGCCAGAACCCAGCCTCAGATAACTAATTCCAATTTAAAGACCTGCATGGATGATCCTGGTTGGCAGAACCCAAGTCACACGTCTGCACTCAATTGTCAAGGAGATCAGGAAAACGTAGTCCTTTGGATTTTATGTCAAGAGAGTGGATACTACATCCTCTGGGACACTCACAAAATGTCTGGGTGCATTCAAAGCTTTTGTGCAGCCACACACTTTCAATTTTCACTACAGCTGGAGACGAAGTCTTGTGTAAAGGATTTTATTTTATCTGATACATAGGTGTCCCTGTTCCTGTTTGTCCTACGTGTAAGAAAGAAGGGAGACACAAAGGACCACAAGTAAGTTAGTGAGCAGAAAAATTATCAGTACTATAGAGATCTAGTGATATATTCATTTAAATTTTACTGGACACCTACTATCTAAGCATTGTGCGTAGTTCTCTAGCAGAAACACAAATAGCTGGGATATTTCTTGACGTTCTTAATATAGTATTGCATGTGATTTGGCAGCACTTTTAAAAGAGCAATTTTGTTTTTTTATGAGAAGCAATCCTGTGTCTTAATTTTGAAATGTTTCAGATGGAGATTTCCCAAATTAAAAAAAAAAAAAATCTCAGTTATTTACTCTCACTTTAAATGACTTTAAATAAAATCCAGATTCCTTACTAAGCTCTGTACTTCCCAGAAGAGTATGGTTCCTACTCACCTCTTCAATTTGTTTGTTTTCTTCTCTCTCATCCCCATTATCTCCATATATACAGACCTTCCAGTGTCTTGAATTTGCTAAGCTCTTCTCCACATTGAGACTCTACATGTAATGGTGCTTCCAATGGAAACAATTTCCTATCCTTTGGATCTCAGCTTAAACATCATATATCAAGAGAGGCCTTCTCTGATTACTTTATCCAGAGTAGAATTCTCCCTGTTATTTTCTGACACTTTTGGTCCATCTGGAATTTATTTTGATATAGGAGCTAAATAGGAATTGAATTTTAGTTGCTCTAAATTTTCCTTCTATTTATAGTTGCATAATCATTTGTTGCCATTGATTTCAAATCCTGACTACTGTCTTCTAAAGTCCCCTATGTGTTAGGATCCATTTCCAGACTCCATTTCATTGATGTCTTTATTGAGGTACCAATTGACACACGATATAGTTGCTTTGATATATCCCAAATTCTGGTATCTGATAGGACTGGCAGTCCCTCATTACTATTTTTTTTCAGAATTATGCCTAGTCTTGCATATGTATGTTTCAAAATGAAGTTTAAAATAAAATAAGTTTGAATTTAAATAAGAGACTATATAATTTTAAAATTAAAATATGTTTACAATTAAGTTTAAGATAGCGACAATACAAATTTCAGTTATTATTTTCAATAAGATTTATTTAAGAAGATTAATTTAAGAAGAGTTTATATCTTTAGAGTATTGAGACTGTTATCCATGATGAGAAGACATCTTTTCATTTAACAAGTCATCTTTTATACCCTTGGGTAGTGCTTCCATTTCCTGCCTGTGTTACTTATCCCTCATAGATAGCTGCTGTTCTTCATCCATGATCCCTAAAATGTTAGCTAACACTTTTGCTTTAAGGAAAGCCATCTTTTTCAGCAAATGCATGACCGAAGTCTTTGCTGAGCATCTTTTGGTGCTACTAAGATCATTCTGCCCATGGTGGTTGCCATTGACCATTATGTGGCCTTCTGCAAACCCCTCTGCTGTGAAATCATGTGATTTCCTGTGAACTATGAACCCTTGTACTATGGGTGACAGGGATGTGGCATCTCTTCTCTAGTGACATGAGCCAGAAGCTCTGTCCTTGCAATGATTCAGATCCTCTTCACAGTCTGACTGCCTGTCTGTGGCTCCAATGTCATAGACCATTCATGCCTGACAAACCTTTGGCTGAAACTCCTCTACATGGACACACGTATCCTTTGTCTCTTTGTTGCTGCCATCCGTGGATTCATCAGCCTGTTAAATTTTTTCCTCTTGATGGTCTCCTATGTAATTATCTTGTACTTCCTATGGACCAATAGCTTGGAGGTGAGATGCAAAGCCCTGTCCACCTGTGTATCTCACATCACTGAGGTTATCTCAGACTTTGTGCCCTGCACGTTTGTATATTTGAACTCAATCTCAACCTTCTTCATTGATAAAGCCATGGTTGTGTTTATAGAAATAGTTAGGGTCTTGTAGAATGCAGATGCTCAGGACACAGCAATAGAAATTTTAATTTAGTAGTTTTGTTGTTGGATTGATATATCCACCTTTCAAACAAATTACCCAGGTATATCTTTGCATGTACTTTGAGCTATTATGTTCAGATCAGGACCCTATTAATGAAGTCACCATAGTTTTTAAATTTCTTTTTTAAATTGTGGTAAAATATACATAAAAATATTTACAATTTTAACTGTCCAATTCAGTGGAATTAAGTTAATTCACATTGTTATGCAAACATCACCATCATCCATCTCCATAACTTTTTCTTCCTCCCAAACTGAATCTCCACATCCATTAAACAATAATTCCTCATTTCCCCTCCCTGAGCCCCAGGCAACGAATATTCCACTTTCTGTCGATGAATTTGGCTACATGTACATTTACGTACATTATGTAATTGAAACCACACAGTCTTTGTCCTTTTGTGAATGCCTTAGTTAACTTAGAACAATGTATTATAGGTTAATCTATGTGTTAGCATGTTTCAGGATTTCCTTCCTTTTCAAGGCTGAAAATATCCCATTGTATGCATGTACCTCATTTTGTTTATACATTTGTCTGTCAGTAGACACTTCAGTTGCTCTACTTTCTGGCTATTGTGAATAATACTACCATAAAAATGGGTGTAGAAATAGCAGGGTATTTGAGTCCCTGCTTTCCATTATTTTGGATGTATACCCACAAGTAGAAATAGTAAATGATATAATTCTTTAATTTTTTGAGGAACAACCATAACATTTCTCTAGCAGCTACTTCACTTTACATTCCCACAGCAATGCACAATTGTTCCAGTTCTTATATATGTTATTTTCTTTTTTTTTTTTTTTTAAATAGCTATCCTAATGGGTGTGAAGCTGTATTTTATTATGGTTTTGAATTGCATTTTCCTAGTGATTAGTGATGTTGAGATCTTTTCCTATACTTACTGGACATTTATTTATTTTATCTGGAGAAAGGTTTATTCAAATCCTTTGCTCAGCTTTAATTTGTTTTATTTCTTTTAATTTTTTTCTTGTTGAGATGTAGAGGTTCTTTGTATATTCTACACATTAACACCTTGTCAGATATATTGTTTGTAATTATTTTCTCCCATTCCATGAGTTGCCTTTTCACTCTGATATAGAGTCATTTGAAGCACAAAACTTCTGAATTTTGTTAAAGTAAAATTTATCTATTTTTTCTTTACTGTGCTTTTTGTGTCATACCCAAGAAATCATTGTTAACTTATATTTTCTTTTATTTTTTCTTCTAAGAGTTCTATAGTTTTAGCTAATACTTTAGGTCTTTGAACTATTTTGAGTTAGTTTTTGTATAAGGTATAATCTCAGAATTCAACTTCATTCCTTGGCTTTTAGAGATCCAGTTTTCACAACACCATTCGTTGAAAGGTTGTCATTTTGCCGTAGAATACTCTTTGCACTGTTGTCAAAAATCATTTGAGAACACATGCAAAGGTTTATTTCTAGGCTCTCGATTTTATTCCATTAGTCTATGTGTCTGTCTTTGTACCAATACCACAATGTTTTCATTAACATAGCTTTGTAGTAAGTTTTAGAATCAGAAAGTGTGAGACCTCCAAATTTGTTCTTCTTTTTCAAGATTGTTTTGGCTATTTGGAGTCCTTTGAGATTCCATGTGAATTTTAGGATGGATTTTTCTATTTCTGCAAAACACACTTTTGGGATTTAATGGTCATTGCATTGACTCTGTAGATCACTTTAGGTAATTTGACATCTTGATAATGTTAAATCTGCCAGTCTATGAAAGTCTTTCCATTTATTTGTGTCTTCTATAATATTTTTCAGCAACATTTTGCAGTTTCAATGTGCAGGGCTTTTGCCTCCTTGGTTAAGTTTGTTCTTAAGTATTTTACATTTTTGGTGCTGTTGTAAATGCAATTGTTTTCTTAATTTCCTCTTTGAGTCATTCTTATGTAGTTTAGAAATTCAACATCCTTTTATGATTAAAAGCTCTTAACAAATTTGGTATATAGGGAATATATCTCAACGTAATAAAAACCATATAGGTCAAATCCATAGCTAACATCATACTCAACAGAGAAAGTTTTAAAACTTTCCCACTAAAATAGGGAACAAGACAAGTATGCCCATTCTCACCGCTACTTTTCAACATGGTGCTGCTATAAAAATTCCTTTGAAGTTTTTAGTTTTCTACATATAGGTCACATCATCTGTGAGGTGAGATAATTTTACTTAACTAGTTAATTTTTACTTAGTATTATTACATGTAGCAGTGCTTCAGATGGTAGCAACTTCTTATCCTTTGGATCTCAGCTTAAACATTACCTTTAAAGAAAGGCCTTCTGTGATAATCTTATCCACAGTAGAATTCTCCCTCATGCTTTCCGTCACAGTACCCTGTTTGCTGTCTTTTAATCTCTGAATAAGACAATAATTACTTTATTAAACTATCCCCCTATTTATTGTCTGACTCTCTTATAAGAATATAAGGTCCATGCAGGAAGGACATTTTACATGATTTTATTTCTGTTTTATTTATTGCTGTGTTCCCACTCATAGCACAGTTCCTGATGTGGAAATTAATAAAAGAAACCTTAACTAAATTTAAGGACAGAAGCCTGTAGGTGAAGCTGTCATGCAGTATCATACACCCTCAATTACACCAAACAGGAAGAGACCTGTGCTTGCATCTTCAACAGGAAGTAAAACTACTTTACTACTGAAGAAAGATTTCTCTCCCCATCTAGCAACAGCCCAGCCAACAAGAAATGCCACAGTGCAGCCAGTAATAAGCCATGGCCTCCCTGATCTATTACTTTCCCCCAGGTACTTTCTTTTAGAACAGCTCCTCCCTGCTCTCCCTTTTCTTCTCTAGAAACCAACTCTCCTCCTTTGTTTTCCAGATTTGCCTGTGGTTAGCCATAGCATGCATATCCCTAATTGCAAGCCCATTGGCTATTCCCAAATAAACTCATCTTGAGGGTGAAATAACAGGTGAATTTACTTTTTAGTTGACACTGGCACAAAATAGATGTTCTTACTTTTTAAAAAGTAATTAATAATTGGATAAATAATTATTTACTACCTCTAAATTGGTGACAATTTTTTTTAACGTGTTACCACACTTCAAGGCAGAATAAATTGACTATTAAATAAAAGGAAAGAAAAATTTGCTGTGGCAAGTGAGGAAATACTTGATAAATTAATCTTCACTGGAATAAAATGACTAGCCTTATATTTTATTCTTGACTGGCAATAGTCTTATAATAGTTTTAAAGCTTTTTTTCTCCATGTTACATCTTTCTGAAGCTACTTAAGTGATTTGGGCTAGTAGTATCTTTATGTATAAGTATTCTTTTAAATTTTGTAGCAGATCCCAGGGAATTTAAGCAAGAATTAGTCTTGGATGTATGCCAACTCCAGGACTCCATGAAAATGCAATCAGAAGTGATAAAAAGTCCAATGATCCTTTCTGCTGTTGGGAAGAAGATGTTATCCCCTTAAGAGCTGTTATGAACTTTTCAGGAGGTCCTCTGTAAGGCTTAAAGCATGCCATAAAAAAAGGCACAAGAATGTCTCTCAAAATCTCCAGTCAAATAGTCTGGCTATACCAACATGATAGAAAGAGAAGGACTAAACAATTGACTAGTATTTTTCTATTTTGAGGTTAGTAGGAAAGAAGTAACTCTAGAAAGATTTTCCTGGAAAATGGCTAGTAGCTTTTCTTATGTAAAATTAGGATTTGCTTGCTTTTTTGATAAATTATCCTAACATGATAAACTTTTGTTTTTCTGTGTGCACCATGGGAATCCTATTAAACAATCTGTGGTGCAAATAAAAACAATCTTCTCTGTAATCAGAAGACTCTGTGGAGAAAATGGACGGACAGCCAAATGAAACAAACTATATTCTCAAGTCATAGCGCAGCTTTGTGTCCTCTGCTGTCACACTGGACGAAAGAATCCCAGGTCCCTGTGAGCGAGTTAAAAAGTCTTCCTTCAGACTGTGAACCAGCCTCCACAAGGTAAGAGGAACAGCAAATAGTGGGAACCGGACTTCACGGTCATGTGAATTTCTTCATAATATAGGAAATTAAATCACTTTGAAATAAATCAAACAGAGTCCAATTCTAGTTTCCTCACTTAAAAATGAGTGACCTTGGGGAAGTTAATTAGATGTCTGAGCCTCAGTTTCTTCAACTATGAAATGGGGATTACAGTTCTTGTTACTATAATATTAAATATGGTACATTAAATTGTGTGTGTGATGGGAATCCACTGTAGGAGTTTTGAGCAGTAGTTGGTATCATCACAATAAGATTTTAAAAAGATCATTTGAGCTGCTTCAGGAGAAGAAATTGTTGGAGGGCAGAATGACAGTGGAGAGACTTGGCAGGAGGCTATTGCGGTCGGCCAGGAAGGAAATGGGTCTTGGGAAACGATCAAATTTGTGATATATTAAAAAGTAGAGGGGCCGGCCCGGTGGCGCAAGCGGTTAAGTGCGCGCGCTCCGCTGCGGCGGCCCGGGGTTCACTGGTTCGGATCCCGGGCGCGCACCGAAGTACTGCTTGGTAAGCCATGCTGTGGCGGCGTCCCATATAAAGTGGAGGAAGATAGGCACCGATGTTAGCCCAGGGCCGTCTTCCTCAGCAAAAAAAGAGGAGGATTGGCGGATGTTAGCTCAGGGCTGATCTCCTCACAAAAAAAAAAAAAAAAAAAAAAAAAAAAAAAAAAAAAAGTAGAGTCAACAGGACTTGTAAATTGTATCAATAAGTAATACGAAAGCAATAATGAGTGAAGGACACTGTGATATTTGTTGTCTGAACAATTACATGGAAGGTGGTATCATTTAATGAGATGAGGAAGACCAATGTTTATTGTGGAAAATTAAAAATTTAGTTTAATAAATACTAAATTGACATTCAATTCGAGATGTCTAAAATTGGAAATGCTGCATATACAAATTTGAAGATTAGGGGAGAGATAGGGGCTAGAGACACAAAATTGAAGTGCTTCAGAATTTATTGGTCACAGAAAAGTGAAATATCTAAAGACCCTAAAAATAGTGGTTTCAATGAGATCTGAGACAATTCAGGGCAGTGACTTTCTAGCCATAATTTGATCTACTCACTTTGAATATGTAAATTATCTTAAAGGGGTTTCAAGTATTACACGTCTGTGACTTTATGAATGGTGCTTTTTCATGTAATTCCCCTCCTATGTTCTCTTGTTCTTTGACTTTTCCTTTAAAACTCAGCTAAAGCATTGCCTCCTCTGGGAATTCTTCTCTGATTCTAGTTTGGCTGATATCTTCCTACACTGTGACCCTTAGCATTGTGTGAATATTTTTATAATGGCACTTATTACCCTAGAATTGCCTGATCCTTCCTTATGTAGCAAATCACTGAGGGTAGGCAACTATCTCTTACTCAATTTGGCAATCACGATGTCTATGACACATTTGGCCCAAAGACATACTCTGTAAACATTCTATTAATTGAATGAACAAATAAAATATAAATTTTAATACATTTAAAAGTTTTCCTGCTTGCTTTGTAGGTCAAGTGCTTTTAATATCTGAAGTCAGCATCTCTAAAGATTACATGGAACTACGGAACAATGTGACTTACTTTGTCCTCTTGGGCCTCACACAGAATCCAAAGGAGCAGAAAGTCCTTTTAGTTATGTTCTTATTGTTCTACATTTTGACCATGGTGGGCAACATGCTCATTGTTGTGACCACGACTGTCAGTAAGACCCTGGACTCCCCAATGTACTTTTTCTTGCTAGCCTGTCAATAATGGATGTCATGTATTCCTTTTCCATTACCCCCAGATTGATTTCAGACCTATTCTTTGGGGAAAATACCATATCTTTCCAATCTTGTATGATACAGCTCTTTACAGAGCACTTTTCTGCTGGATCAGGGGTATTTCTTCTGTTGGTGATGGCCTATGATCGCTATGTGGCCATCTGTAAGCCTTTGCATTATTTGGTCATCATGAGGCAATGGATGTGTATTGTGCTGCTAGTAGTGTGTTGGATTGGTGGTTTTCTGCACTTGGTAATTCAACTTGCCACTATTTATGGGCTCCCGTTCTGTGGCCCCAATGTCATTGATCACTTTATGTGTGACATGTATCCTTTATTGAAACTTATCTGTACTGATGCCTATGTCATTGGCTTGTTAGTTGCAGCCAATGGAGGACTGATCTGCACTATTGTGTTTCTGCTCTTACTCATCTCTTATGGTGTCATCTTGCACTCCCTAAAGAACCTTAGTCAGGAAGGAAGGCAGAAAGCCTTCCAGACCTGTGGTTACGATGTCACTGTGGTGGTCTTCTTCTTTGTTCCTTGTATTTTCATGTATGTGAGACCTGCTAAGACCTTCCCCATTGACAAATCATTGAGTGTTTTATACAATTATAACCCCCATGCTGAACCCGTTAATCTACACTCTGAGGAATTCAGAGATGACAAATGCTGTGAAGACACTCTGGAAAAGAAATGCCATATCTTACAGTAAATAAGTGCATCGTCTACCATGAAGAGAGTCATTTGACATTAGGGTCCAATCGTTTGAATGCAGAAGTCTTCTTAAATCTGATTCTGACTTTCTTTTCTTCAAAGAATTTGATAATTATAGTTAAGGAAAGAACAATGTGATTGTGTTATTAATTACTGTTTCTCTCCCTGCTAGAATGTAAGGTCTGTAATGACTTGTTTATCACTTTGCCTAGAAAGCTGCAATGCCTATATAGCAAGGAGTCAATAATATATAATGAAGTAATGAGGACATTTTTATACAGTTACCTTAATTTTTAATCAATTTATACACTTCTCATTTTTACTACTTTCTGAGACTTACTATTATTTCTCTTTAGATTCTTGTCATTTAAGTTAATTCTTATTATTATAGTATTTAAAATATTTAACGCTGCATACTCTGTCTTCTCTATGAAATTTCAGTTGCATTATATACAACATTTTAGTGTAATATTTCTAGTTTTCTAAGAAAAATTGAAGTGTAATTGATAATAATGAGTAGTAAAAATGAAAACCATACAAAATGGGATAAAATATAGAATACATTTTCTATTTACCTCTCAGGATAGTCTCCAGTCCTCTTCCCCAGAGGCAGTCACTTAATCTGTTTCTTAAGATTCATCAGGTAATAATCTTTGCAAATGCAAATGAATTCAAATATGTTTGTGTTTTTTTTCTGTGTATGTAAACCTTTACTTTTACTATGTGACATCTTGAAGATATTTCCATAACTGTCCATATAGGTCTAACTCTTAGTTTTTCTCATATTGTATAATACTTCTTTATAAATATGTACTAAAATTAATGTATTTATCCCTCTTCATGTTGTCCCTCATCTTTTCCTATGACAAATAATTTTGGAATAAATGTATGTTTTTGAATATATGCAAGTATGAGTTCCTTGAAGTGAAACTGCCATATACGTGTTTGAATCAGTGGTCAGATACTGTATGTATATGAAATGTTGGTATTCATAGTTGTTGCCAACCTGCCATTCCTGAGGTTATACTAACTGCTGCACTCCTGCTCACCATCTAGGAGAATATTTCTGTCCACATTCTCAACAATCAGTACCTGATAAATATTTATGGCATATGACAATCTGATTAAAGTTATTTTATTTCATTTTTTATACTTTAATGAAAATCTTTTTGATATCATTGAGTTTGAGCATCTTTTCACGTTTGATATAATTTGTATTTCTTTTTCTACTAATTGTCTGTTAATATCTTAAACCTATTTTATTCAATTGTTGATCTTTTGCATACTGATTTTTATGAGTTAATTATATACTGAAAATGAGTCTTTTTACTATTGTATATGTCATTATTATTTTTCTGGCTTATGTTACAATTTTGACATTTTTATACTATGTAGAATGCTTTTGGCATGTAAAATTTTTTTCTTTACATATTGTATTTAATTTGTTTTTCGTTTTTGTATCTTGCTGAATAATTGATTTGAAATCCTGACTATTGTATTCTAAAGTCCTGTAAGTATTTGGATCAAATTCAGGACACTATTCTATTTTTTTGATCTCTTTATTCAGGTATCAATTGACACACAATATTATTGATTGGATATATAACACATTTCGATATGTGGTAGGTTTAGCAGTCCCTCATTACTGTTCTTTTTCAGAGTTATGTCTAGTCTTGCATATGTATGTTTCAAAATTAAGTTTAAAATAAAATAATAAGTTTAAGTTTAAATAAGAAAATAATATGTTTAAAATTAAAGTAAGTTTACAATTAAAATGAGTTTAAAGTACTTTAGTAACAAAACAAAGTTCAGTTATTGTTTTCAATAAGATTCAATTTAAGAAGATTAATTTAGGAAGAGTTTATATATTTAGAATACTGAAAAGAATTGATCTTTTCATTTAACAAGTCATCTTTTATACCCTTGGGCAGTGCTTCCATTTCCTGCCTGTGTTACTTATCCCTTATAGCTAGCTGCTGTTCTTCATCCATGACCCCTAAAATGCTAGCTGACACCTTAGCTGGAAGGAAAACCATCTCTTCCAGGAATTGCATGACTCAAGTCTTTGAAGAGCATCTTTTGGTGCTGCTGAGATCGTCCTACCCATGGTGGATGCCAATGACCATTGTGTGGCCATCTGCAAACCCCTGTACAATGAAATCATCATGAGTGACAGGGATGTGTCTTCCTCTCTTGAGTGGCATGAGCCAGAGGCTTTGTCCTTGCAGCTATTCAGATCCTCTCCACAGTCTGGCTGCCTGTCTGTGGCTTCAGTGTCATAGACCATTCGTGTATGACTAAAACTTTCTGTCAAAACTCATCTGTATGGGTGACACTCATACCCTTGATCTCTTTGTTGCTGTCAACAGTGGGTTCATCTGCCTGTTAACGTTTTTCCTCTGAATCATGGCCTATGTGATCAGCTTGTACTCTCTAAATACCTATAGCTTGGAGGGGAGATGCAACGCTCTCTTCACCTGTGTCTCTCACATCGCCGTCATCATCTTAGTCTTTGTGCCTTGCATATTTATATGTTTGCTCCCAGTCACCACCTTCTCCATTGATAAAACTGTGGCTGTGTTTTATACCATCATAACTCCCTTGTTAAATATCTTAAACATATACACTCAGAAATTTAGAGGTGAAGAATGCTATGAGAAAGTTCTGGAGTAAAAAAGTGACTTTGAGAAATAATCATAACAATGTAAAATGACTCTATCCTTTAAATGGAGAAGAGAAAATAAGATAATTTCTACAGTTCACGGGCCAAATGAAGACTATTTGTCAAAAGTATGTTGATGTCGTCATATAGGCCCCCCTTCAAGGAAACATCCAAGAAGGAAATTATTTATCATTATAAAAATATCCTATTTGGATTTATGTAGTTCCCAATTTGTTGTGGAACTTTAATGTAATATCAAAATTAGTTAGGGTTCTTGGAAAAAGGCAGATTATTATGACACAGCAATAGAGATTTAAATTAGTAGTTTTGTTGTTGTATTGATATATGTACGTTTTAAATAAATTACCCAGATGTATCTGAAGTCAATGATCTTTGCACACATTTTAAGCTATTTTGCTGTAGTTTATGTTCACATTCTCAGCCTCTTAATGCAGTCACCTTCGTCCTTAAATTTATTTTTAAAATTTTGGTAAAATATACATAAAATTTACAATTTTAACCATTTTTAAGTGTTGTGTTCAGTGGCATTAAGATAATTTACATTGTTATGCACACATCACCATCATCTATCTCCAGAACTTTTTCATCTTCCCAAATTGAAACTCCACATCCATTAAACAACAATTCCCTGTTCTCCTCTCTGAGCCCCAGGCAACCAACATTCTACTTTCTGTTGATGAGCTTGGCTACTCTCCGTACCACGTGTAAGTGAAATGATACAATCTTTGTCCTTCTGTGACTGCCTTATTTGACTTAGCACAATGTATTGTAGATTAATCTGTGTTGTAACATGTGTTAGGATTTCCTTCCTTTTCAAGGCTGAATAATATTCCACTGTTTGCATATATCACATTTTGTTTATACATTTGTCTGTCAGTAGACAGTTCAGTTGCCTCTATGTCAAGGCTATTGTGAATAATACTGCCAAGAAAATTGGTGTAGAAATAGCAAGGCTTTTGAGTCTTTGCGTTCCATTATTTCGGATATATATGCAAAAGCAGAAATGATGAATCATATGATAATTCTTTGTTTTAATTTTTGAGGAACCACCGTAACATTTTCCACAGCAGCTACACCATTTTACATTCCCACCAGCAACGCACCACTGCTCCAGTTTCTGCACATTCTCTCTTACGTGTGCTTTCTGTTTTTTTTTTAATAATATCTATCCTAATTGGTGTTAAGCTGTATTTTATTATGGTTTTGATTTGCATTTCCCTAATAATTAGTGATGTTAAGCATTCTTTCATGTGCTTACTGGTTACTTACGTATCTTCTTTGGAGAACGTCAATTCAAATTCTTTGCTCCTTTTTAATCCATTTTTTTGGTTTTTTGTTGTTGAGAAGCAGAGGTTCTTTGTATATTCTGTACATTCAAATTTTATCAGATGTATTATTTGCAACACACATCTCCTTAAACTTATCCAGTATCACGTTGTACCATGTTACCTATGTTTCAGACACAGTGGCTTCGTTTTTGCCCTAAGGCCTTTTCGCTAGCTCTTCTTATTCCTCAAATGCTTGTCTTCTCGAGGTCCACATGACTGGCTCATTATCGTTACTCAGTCTTCACTCCAACTGCCACCTTCTACGAGAGGTCTCTCCTAACTATCCACGTAAAGCCATCCTCCTTCTCCTTGAGTTACTGTCTATCACACAACTCTGTTAATTTTCTCCATAGCATTTTCACAATCTGATTTATCTGTTTCTTATTTCTCTCTTCCAACTAGTATATAAACTCCGTAGAAGTAGAGGCATTACTTTTTTCATTCACTACCATATCTCTAAGCTTCTAGAACAGAGATTGACACAGAATAAATGCTTCATAAATATTTACTCAATAAATTGCCATCATCTCCATGTAACACTTATTAGAATAAGTATGTTTGTAAAAAGATGGCTTGTTACCTGGAATCATTCTGAAATTGATGACATTCCACCTTGGTGATAAATTGAAATGGAAAATTTCAGATTAGTTTGGTATATATCAGGGTCCTTATCTGAAGAGGCAGAATCGTATCTAGAGAGATTAAGAAGAAGGGACTTACTATATGAAATTATAGCATAAAGAATCTTTGTAAGGGCTAGAATCACAAATTCTAGGCTGAGTGACAAGGAGCAGTTTGCAGAAGCACACCTGACAGGACTGGCATGCTACAGGAGATGCTGCCTCTGCTGACACCGTGACCATGCTGGCACTGGCTAACTGCAAAGGTGCCACCACTGCCTTGACTTGGAACTCCATTGACGCTGTTGATTACGTGCCAGAACCTAGCCTCAAATAACTAATTCCAATTTAAAGACTTGCACAGATAATCCTTGTTGGCAGAACCCAAGTCACATGTCTGCATTTGATTGTCAAGGAGATCTGGAAAATGTAGTCCTTTGGATTTTACGTCAGGAGAGTGGATACTACATCCTCTGGGACAGTAACAAAATGTCTGAGAGCATTCAAAGACTTTCTGCAGCCACACACCTTTTATTTTCACTACAGCTAGGGATGGAGTCTTGTGTAAAGTGTTTTATTTTATCTGGTAGATAGTTGTCCCTGTTTCTGTTTGTCCTACATGTAAGAAAGAAGGGAGACACAAAGGACCACAAGTAATTTTGTTAGCAGAAAAAATATTGATAGTGTAGAGAGCTATTGATACATTGATTTAATTTCTACTGAACATCTACTCTGTAAGCATTGTGCTTAGAGCTCAAACAGAAACAAAAATAACTGATATTTCTTAACCTTCCCAGGATAGTATTTTGTACCAATTGTAAAAAAGCTCTTCTATCTAAACTTTGAAATATTTTAGATGGAAGATTTCCCTAATTAAAAAAAAATTGTCTAAGTTATTTACTCTCACATTAAAAGACTTTAAATAAAATCCGGATTCCTCACTAAGCTCTGTGCTGCCCTGATGAGTACGGTCCCTAGTCATCTCTTCAATTTCAGTTTGTTTTCTTCTCTCCCTTCCCTATTACCTCCACGTATACTGACCTTTCAGTGTCTTGAACTTGCTAAGCTCTTTTCAACATTGAAACTCTGCATGTAACAATGCTTCCCATTGAAGCAACTTCCTCTTCTTTGGGTTTTAGCTCAAACATAACCTTTAGGAGAGGCCTTCTTTGATTACATTTTCCGTAGTAGAATTCTCTGTCTTATTTTCTTTCACAGTACCCTGTTTGTTGTCTTATAAGCACTGATTAAGACTATAATTACTTTATTAAAAAGTCCCCTTATTTATCATCTGTCTCTATCTAAGAGCATAAGGTAAATGCAGGCAGGGTCTTTTTCATGACTTTTTCCACGTTTTTTTAGTTCTGTGTCTTCACTCATAGCACAGTTCCTGGCATAAAATGCAGGTTCTATTTTTTTTAAATAACTAAAAATTGGATAAATAATTAGTTATTTTATCTAAATTGGTGATAAAATTTTTAATGTATCTAACCACACTTCAAGGCAGAATAAATTGAGTATTAAATAAAAGGAAAGAAACACTTGTTATGGCAAATGAGAGAATACTTGATAAATTAATCTTCACTGGATCAAAATGACTCAGCAGATATTTTATTCTTGACTGCCAATAGTACCACAGTGGTTCGCAAGCTATTTTTTCTCCACGTTACATCTTTTTGATCCTAATTGTGTGATTTGGCCTGGTAGTATGTTTACGTATAGATGTAGTTTTAAATTTTGTGGCAAATCCCAGTGAATTTAATTAAGCTAGAATTAATCTTGGATATATTCCAATTCCAGGACTCAATGATAAATGTGGTTAGAAGGAATAAAACGACCACCGATCTTTGCCTCTGTTGGGAAGATGATATCCTCTTAAGGACTGATGTAAATGTATAAGGAGGTACATTGTTAACTTTAAAGTATGACATAAATACAAGCACAAGAATGTCTCTCAAAATCTCAAGTCAAATAGTCTGGCTATACCAACATGATACAATGAGAAGGGCTAAACAATTGAGTGGTATTTTTCTATTTTGAAGTTAGTAGGAAAGAAGTCATTCCAGAAAAATTTCCCAGGGAAATGGGTGAGTGCTATCTTCTTATGTTAACATAGGATTTCCTTGCCTTTTTGGTAAATTACCGTAGCAAGGTAAATTTGTTTTTCTGTGTGTACCATGGAATTCCTATTAAATAATCTACAGTGCAAATGAAAACAATCTTCTAAATAATCAGAAGACTCCATGGAGAAAATGGACAGACAGCTGAATGTAACAAAATATATCCTCAAGTTATAATGTGGCTTTTTGTCCTCTGTTGTCATACTGGAGAATGAAGAATTCCAAGTCCCTATGAGTTAGTTAAAAAGTCTTCCTTCAGCTTGTGAACAAGCCTCCACAAGGTAAGAGTAACAGTAAATAGTGGGAACCAGGCTTCACAGTTGTGTGAATTTCTTCATTTTGTAAGAAATTAAACAACTTTGAAATAAATCAAACTTAGATTCCAAACCTGGTTTTCTCACTTAAAAATATATGACCTTTGGGAAATTAATTAGATGTTCTGAGCCTCAGTATCTTCAACTGGGAAACGGGGATTACAGTTCTTGTTACCATAAATATTAAATGTGATACATTAAATTGTGAGTACATGATTGGAATCCACTGTAGGAGTTTTGAGCAGTGGAGTGATATAATCACAATCATATTTAAAAAGTGCTGCTTCAGGAGAGGAAATTATTGGAGGATAGAGTTTTAAATTGGAGAAACTTGGTAGGAGGTGACTGCAGTGGGCCAGGAAGGAAATGGGTATTGGGAAATGATCAAATTTGTGATATACTGGAAAGCAGAGTCAACACGATTTGTTAAGGTCTCACTAAGTAATTTGAGAGCAATAAAAGAGTGAAGGATGCTGTCAGATTTATTGTCTGAACAATGACATGATGGTGGTACCATTTAATGAGATGAGGAACACCTATGTTTATCACGGAAAATGAGAAATCTACTTCTATAAATACTAAATTGACAGACAATTGAAGATGTCCAAAATTGGAGAGGTAGCATATCCAAATCTGAAAATTAGGGGAGAGATAGGGGCTAGAGACCCCAAATTGAAGTGCTTCAGAATTTATTTGTCACAGAAAAGTAGAATACCCATCTAAAGATCCTAAGAAAGAGGTCTCGATGAGATTGGAGACAATCCAGGACAATGACCTTTCATTCATAATTTGATTACTCATTTTGAGTATGCAAATTGTCTTAAATGAGCGTCAAGTATTACACATTTGTAACTTTACAAATGGTGCACCTTTTCATAGGATTCCCTTCTCATCTTCTCGTGTTCTTTCACTTTGCCTATTAAACACAGCTAAAGCATTTCTTCCTCTGGGAAGCCTTGTCTGATTCCATTTGATTGATATATTCCTGCATTGTAATCCTTAGCATCGTGTGACTATTTTAATAATGGCACTTATTACATTGACGTGGATTTTACTGATCTCTCATTATGCATCATATCACCGAGGGTAGGGAACTATGTGTTATTCAACTTGGTAATCACGATGTGACACATTTGACGCAGATATTCTATACACATTCTTTTAATTGAATGAATAAATAAAAGATTAAAATTATAATGCATTGAAAAGTTTTCCCCCTTGTTTTGTAGGTAAACTGCTTCTAATCTCTGAAGTCAGCACCTATAAAGACTAGATGGAACCGTGGAACAATGTGACTTACTTTATCCTCTTGGGCCTCACGCAGAATCCAAAGGAGCAGAGAGTCCTTTTTGTTATGTTTTTACTCTTTTACATTTTGACCATGGTGGGCAACATGCTCATTGTTCTGACTGTGATGGTCAGTAAGACCCTGGACTCCTCCATGTACTTTTTTCTAGCTAGTCTATCATTAATGGATGTCCTTTATTCCTCTTCCATTTTCCCCAGATTGATTTCAGACTTGTTCTTTGGGGAAAATACTATATCCTTCAAGTCTTGTATGACCCAGCTCTTTACAGAGCATTTTTTTGGTGCATCAGAGATCTTTCTTCTGTTGGTGATGGCCTATGACTGCTATGTGGCCATCTGTAAGCCCTTGCATTATTTGGTTATCATGAGGCAGCGGGTTTGTGTTGTGCTATTGGTAGTGTCCTGGGTTGGGGGTTTTCTGCACTCAGTAATTCAGCTTAGCACTATTTATGGGCTCCCATTCTGTGGTCCCAATGTCATTGATCACTTTATGTGTGACATGTACCCCTTATTGAAACTCATCTGTACTGACACCTATCTCATTGGCATCTTAGTTGCAGCCAATGGAGGACTGATCTGCACTATCGTGTTTCTGCTCTTACTCATCTCTTATGGTGTCATCTTGCACTCTCTAAAGAACCTTAGTCAGGAGGGGAGGTGGAAAGCCCTCCAGACCTGTGGTTCCCACATCACTGTTGTTGTCTTCTTCTTTGTTCCCTGTATTTTCATGTATGTAAGACCTGCAGAGACCTTTCCCATTGACAAATCATTGAGCGTGTTTTATACACTTATAACTCCCATGATGAACCCATTAATCTATACTCTGAGAAATTCAGAAATGACTAGTGCTATGAAGAAGCTCTGGAGAAAAAAAGTCATATCAACCAATAAGTAAGTGCATCATCTATCCTGAAAAAATAATTTGACATTACGGCTATCTCCTTTGAGTGTGAAAGTCTTCATAAATCTGATGCCGACTTTCATTTTCTCCAAAGGATTTATAATTATAACTACAGGATGAACTATACCTTTTGCTCTTAATAAAAATTTCTCTGCTAGAATGTAAGTTGTATAATATCTTGTTTATTACCACACCTAGAAAAGTGAAATGCATGTACAATAGGGAGTCAACAAATAATACATAATGAATTAGTCAATGAAATTTTTATCATTACACTAATTTTTCATTAATTTCTGCATGTCTTTGTGTTACTTTCTTTTTCCTTCTTAGCTTTGTTATTAGTCAGATGCTTGTCTTTTATCTTCTTTTATTGTACTAGTTAGAATATCCAGTGATTTATAGAATATTTTCTTTTTTCAATTTCATTGCATTATATATGAAATTTTTAGTGTAATGTTTTACCTTTTTAAATAACAAATTGAGGGGCCGGCCCCATGGAGTAGCGGTTAAGTGCCCACACTCAGCTGCTGGCGCCCCGGGTTCAGATCCCGGGTGCGCACCAATGCGCTGCTTGTCAGGCCATGCTGTGGCGGCGTCCCACATAAAGTGGAGGAAGATGGGCATGGATGTTAGCTCAGGGCCAGTCTTCCTCAGCAAAAAGAGGAGGATTGGCATGGTTGTTAGCTCAGGGCTGATCTTCCTCACACACACAAAAAAAATTGAAAGTGTAATAGATGATAATAAATTTTAAAAATAGAATCCATGCTAAATGGTAATACTGTAGAATAAACCTCCTGCTTATCCCTCACCAAATTCTCCCCGTTCTTCCAGATGCAATCACTGAACTCTGTAAGATTCTTCTTGCAAACAAAAGCATATTTTCATATACATGTTTGAGTTTATGTCTCTGTGTGTAAATTTTGAGTTTTACTACTCAACCTCTTGAAGATCTTTCCATAGCAGTCTATATAGATTGATGTCATTCTCAATTTCTTCATATTGCTTAATACTCCTTTATCAAGATACACTAAAATTAATGTATTTAGTTCTCTTCATGTTTCTCTCAGTCATTTTCTATGACAAATTATGCTGCAATGAAGTCTTTATGAAATTTTGTAAGTATGAGTTCCTAGAAGTGGGATTGTTGAGTCAATTGGTATATGTACTTACAACACTGATGTTCAGAGTTATTGCCAAAATGCCATCCAGGAGCTTGTGCTGAACTAAGCTAGTGCCTTCAGGCTGTACAATGCCTGTTGACCACATTCTCAGCAGTCAGTGCTTGATAAACATTTATAGTATTTGACAATCTGATTAAAGAAATTGTGTTTCACTTATATACTTTAATCGACATTCAATAAATATAATTGAATTTGAGCATCTATTCCCATGTTTAAAATGACCTGTATTGCTTTTTTGTGAATTGTCTTTCAATGAATTTACCTATTTTATTTGATTGCTGATCTTTTCCATACTGATTTTTATGATTTAATTATACACTAAGGAAATTATCTCTTTTACCATTGTATGTGTAATTTTTATTTTTCAGCTCTTGATTCGTTTTGATGTTTTTATACTATGTAGAATATTTTTGGCTGTGTAGAAATATTTCTATGTTTACAAAATCAAATGTCTCAATATATTCTTTGGCCTTTATGTCGTTTAGACTTTCTCTATTTCAGTGTTATCAAAATATTCTTTCCACATTTTTTAACATATAATTTTTTTAATCTTTTTGTTGTTTTATATTTTATGTTTAAATTTTTGCTCCATCTACGCTTTATTTGGATGTAAGGAGTTAAGATTACATTTTAATTATTTTTCTCTATGGTCATTTTTATAGATGCATAATTATTCTCCCCACTGCTTTGATGTGCCAATTTTGTATTCTAAAATACAGCATATGTTTGGATCCAATAGAAGGCTCCATTATCTTCCATTGATCTCTTTAATCCTGTGCCATTTAACAGAGGATGTAACGGCATTTGATTTATAATACACTTTGACATCTGAGAAGTTTAGCACTCCTTCATTACTATTCCTTATCAGGACAATGTCTATTTTTGCATATTAATGTTTTAAAATTAAATTTCAATAAGTTAATCTAGTAAAAACTAAATTTAGTTAGTATTTTCAATAAGATTTGATTTAGAAAGAGTTTATATCTTTAGAGAATTGAGAATTCTTATCCACAAGCTGAGTAGGTCTTTTCACTTAACAAATCTTTTTTTATGTTCATATAGATCTAGTATGTTTCTTTGTAAATTTAGTCTTTTTGAGTTTCTTTTTTATGGTGCTATTGTAAATAGGATCTTATCTTCTATTATATTTTCTGAGTGTCTGTTTTTTCAATGTAGGAAATCTGTTGTTTTATTTATTACTTTTTAATAAGATATAATCTTCACAGTACATCATTTATCCTTTTCTAGTCTAAGTTCTGCCAGTTTTGGCAAATACATACAGTTTGTGTAACCACCGTCACAATCAATATACAGAGTGTTTCATCACAAAAAGTACTTCCTCATGTACCTTTGTAGGCATCTTTTCCCCTCACCTCCAGATCCTGTCAAACACTGATCCATTTCTATCCCTATAGTTTTGTCTTTTCCAAAGTGTCATATATATTGAATCATATAGTATGTAGTCTTTGTTTCTCCCAGATTTATTGAGGTATAATTGGCAAGTTAAAATTGTATGTATTTAGTATGTACAATGTGATGATTTGATATATATATATATAGTGAAATGATTACCACAAGCAAGCTAATTGACACATGCATCACCTCATATTATTACGATTTTTTTTGTAAGACTTAAAATCTACTTTCCTATCAAATTTCAAGTATACAATACACTAGTATTAACTATAGCCACCATGCTGTGTATTAGAACCCCCAGGACTTATTTATCTTCCAACTGGAAGGTTTTACCCTTTCAGCAATATCTCCCATTTCCCCCATCCTCCAGTCCCTAGCAATCAACATTCTAGTCTCTGCTTCTATGAGTTTGACTTTTTTAGATTCCACATATAAGTGAGATCTTACAGTATTTTTCTTTCTGTATCTGGTTTATTTCTCTTGAGGTCCTCCAAATTCATCCATGTCCCAAAAGGCTGAATTTGCTTCATTTTTAATGCTGAATAATATTTCATTGTTTCATTCATTGGTCAAGAAATGGGGCACATATAAACCTAATGAACATTCAGGTTGTTTTCATATCTTGGCTGTAGTGAATAATGTTCAGTGAACTTGGGAGTGCAGACATTTCTTTGAGATACTGATATCATTTCCTTTGGATATATATCCAGAAGTGGGATTGCTAGATAATGTGGTAGTTCTATTTTTAATTATTTTTGGTACTGTTTTCCATAGTGCTTGCACCAATTTACATTCCCACCAACAGTGTACAAGTGTTGCAACTTTTCTACATCCTTGCCAACATATCTCTTTTACAAAGGCATTAATTTCACTTGTGAAGGCTCAGCCCTCATGATCTAATCATCTCCCAGAGGCTTCACCTCCTAATGCTGTCAATGGACATTAGGATTTCAGCATATGAATTTTGGGTTACACGAACATTAAAACCATAGCAAGGGTTCAATTTTATTCTTTTGCATGTGGATATCCAGTTTTCCCAACACAATGAGGATACTTTCCTTTCCCCATAGTGTATTCTGGCCCCTTTTCAAAGACAGTTGACTGTATATTCATGAGTTTGTTTCTGAGCTTTCTATTCTGTTCCATTGGTCTGTGCATCTGATTTTATGCTGATGCTATACTGTTTCGATTACTATAGTTTTGTAATATATTTTTAAATCAAAAAGTGTGATGTCTCCAGCTCTATTCTTCTTTCTCAAGATTGCTTTGGCTAGTTGAGATCTTTTGTGGTTCCAAGGATTTTATGATTGATTTTCTCTATTCCTGTGAAAAATGTCGTTGGAATTTTGATACGGATTGTATTGCATGTGTAGATTGCTTTGGACAGTATGGACATTTTAACAATATTTATTCTTTCAATCCATGAACATGGGATATCTTTCATTTATTTGTGCCTTTAATTTCTTTCATCAATGTTATATACATATATATATATATTTTTGTTGTTGTTGTTGTTGTTAGGGAAGATCGACCCTGAGCTAACATCTGTTGCCTATCTTCCTCTTTTTGCTGAGGAAGATTGGCTCTTAGCTAACATCTGTGCCCATCTTCCTCTATTTGGTATGTGGGATGCTGCTACAGCATGGCTTAATGAGCAGTGTGTAGGCCTGTGCCCGGGATCCAAACCCACGAACCCTGGGCCGCTGAAGCAGAGCATGCGGACTTAACCACTACGCCACCGGACCGGACCCAATGTTATATACCCTTCAGTGTACGACTGTTTCACCACCTTGGTTAAATTTATTCTTAAATATTTTATTATTTTTTGATGCTGTTGTAAGTGAGATTATCTTAATTTTGTTTTTGGATAGTTCGCTCTTAGTATATATAATATACTAATTTATTTATTTGTTGAATTCATTGATTTTGTTTATTAGTTCTAAGAGTTTTTGATGGAGTCTTTAGGGTTTTCTATATTTAAGATCATGTCCGGTATGTAATCTTTTAAATTTGGCTTCTTTCTCTTAGTATAGGCATTTGAGATTTACGCATATTATTTTGTTCATCAATAGTCCATTCTTTTTTATTGCTGAGTAGTATTCCCTTTTATAGATGTATCACAGTTTGTTTATCCTTTTCTCAATTAAGACATATTTTGATTTTTTCCAGATATTTGAATTTATAAATAAAAGTACTATAAATATTCATGTATAGAATTTTGTGTGAATGTAAGTTCTCATTACACTTGGATAAATACCCAGGAGTGGGAGAGCTGGGTTTTATGGTAAGTGTGTGTTTGATTTCATGAAACACTTTCAAACTGTTTTCCAAAGTATAGTACATGGTTTTCCTACTAGCAATAAATGATATTTTTAGGTTTTTTCCACCTTTGTCAGAACTTGGTATTGTCAAGTTTTGTATTTTAGCCATTCTTATAGGTCATTAGTAATATCTTGTGATTTTAATTTGCATTTCCTGAATGACTAATAATGTTGAGCATTTTTCATGTGCTTTTTTGCCATTCATGTATCATCCTTGGTGAAATTTCTGTTCAATTCTTTTGACAATTTTATACTAAGTTCTTCATTATTATTGAAAGTTGAGAGTACTTTATATATTCTGAAAGGAAGTTCTTTATCAGATATGTGATTTGCAAATATTTTCTACCAGTCTGTGGCTTGTCTTTTCATTTTCTTTAAAATACCCTCTGAAGAGCAGATTTTCTCAGTTTTAGTGGAGCCCCATTTATCATTTTTTTCTTTTGCATAACACTTTTATTGTCACATCTAGGAAATTTTTGGCTAACCCAACATCACAAAGATTTTCTCTGATGTTCCCTTTTAGAAGTTTTATATTTTATAATTATATATATATGAACATATATAAATATAAAATATAAATATTTTATTTATATTTTTAGGTTTAAAATTTAGCTCTATGAGCATTTTTGGTTATAGTTTATTTATGGCTTGAGGTATTGATCAACGTTCATTTTTTACAAATAGATATCCAATTATTGCAGCACCATTCATTGAAAAGACTATCATTTATACAATGAATTACCTCTAGCACTTGTCATAAATCATCAAATGTGTGGTTCTGTTTCTAGACTATTCTATTTCATTGATCTACAGGTGTAACTTTCTCCGATACTGCACTTTGTATTAAGTCTAGAAAACAGGTAGTGTGAGTCCTTTGACTTTGTTCTTTTCAAAGTTATTTTGGCTATTCTAGTTTTCTTGCCTTTCTATACAAATTTTTTAATCAGCTTGTCAATTTCTACCTAAAAAAAACTGTAGTGGGATTTTGTTTAGAATTGCATTGAATCTGTAGATCAATTTGAGGAAATTTGAATTTTAACAATAATGAGTCTTCCAGTTCATGACTATGGTACATGTCTCCACATATTTCATTTTCCTTTGATATTTCATCAGTATTTTGTAGTTGTAGCACACTACAGCACATATTTATAAGTTTTATAAGTTTATAAATCTTATAAATGTTTATAAAATTTATGTTTCCTCTTTTCACTCGAGGAAGATTGTCCCTGAGCTAACGTCTGTGCCAATCTCCCTCTATTTTTGTATGTGGTCACCACAACAGCATGGCTTGATAAGCAGTATGTAGGTTTGTGCCTGGGATCCAAACTTACGAACCCCAGGACGCTAAAGCAGAGCATGGGAACTTAACCACTATGCCACCAGGCCATCCCCTATATGATTAATTTCTGACCATATACCCTGTGGCTTTACTAAACTCACTTATTCGTACTAGTAGCTGTTTCTGTAGATTCTTTGAGATTTTTCTAGGTCTATAATGATTTTGTCTGTGAATAAGAACATTTTGATTCCATCCTTTCCAATATGATGCATTTTATTTCTTTTTCTTGCCTTATGGCTTCAGTTAGGACCTACATCTGGTGTTGAACATGAGTGGTGAGAAAGGCCATCTTTTTCTTGTTCATGATCTTGGGATGAAAGCATTTGTGTTTTTGTGATTAAGCATGATGTTAGCTATAGGGTTTTGGAGATGCCTGGTATCATACTGGGGGAGTTATCTTCTATTTTTAATCTGCCAAAGGCTTTTTATCATAACCAGGACTTGAATTTTGTCTCAGTATTTTTTGCATCTCTTGAGATAACCATATGATTTTACTCTTTTAGTCTGTTGATATGGTGAATTACATACATTGATTTTTTATTTATTTATTTATTTATTTATTTTGCCAAATAAAATCATCTTTAATTTCCAGCCATGTAAAGTACACTTTTGTATGTTATCGTATACATACAGGATGTGTTCAAGACCCAGGTGCATGATTTATTAACTTGCTATTCCGTTGGATCTCACAGGCCTCACATACATAGGTGTCCATCACGCAGATCTGTATATTTTATTTATTTATTTTTTTTTATAAATTTTTTGTTTATTGCAGTAACATTGGTTTATAACATTGTAAAAATTTCAGGTGTACATCATTGTACTTCGATTTCTGCATGGACTACATCATGTTCACCACCAAAATACTAATTACAACCCATCACCACACATGTACCGAATTATCCCTTTCACTCTTCTCCCTCCCCCCTTCCCCTCTGGTAACCACCAATCCAATCTCTGTCCCTATGTGTTTGTTTATTGTTGTTATTTTCTACTACTTAATGAAGGAAATCATACGGTATTTGACCTTCTCCCTCTGACTTATTTCACTTTGCATTATACCCTCAATGTCCATCCATGTTGTCACAAATGCCTGGATTTCATCGTTTCTTATGGCTGAGTAGTATTCCATTGTGTATATATACCACATCTTCTTTATCCATTCGTCCCTTGATGGGCGCTTAGGTTGCTTCCAAGTCTTGGCTATTGTGAATAATGCTGCAATGAACACAGGGGTGCATGTACCTTTGCAAATTGGTGTTTTCAAGTTCTTTGGATAAATACCCAGCAGTGGAATAGTTGGATCATATGGTAGTTCTATCCTTGATTTTTTGAGGAATCTCCATACTGTTTTCCATAGTGGCTGCACCAGTTTGCACTCCCACCAGCAGTTACATACATTGATTTTCAAATATTGAATCAGCCTTGCATTCCCAGGATAAATCCCATTTGGTCATCATGAATAATTTTGATTTGCTAGAATTTTGTTGAGCATTTTTGCATCTGTGTTCGTGTAAGAATTTGCCCTTTTCTTTTAAGCTCTTTGTCTAGTTTTGGTGTCAAGGTAACTCTGGCTTCCTAAACTGATTTGGGAAGTGTTTTATACTCTTCTATATTCTGGAAGAATTTCTATAGCATTGATATTATTTCTTCCTTAAGTATTTAGTAAAATTCATGAATGAGATGGTCTACCTCTGGATTTTACTTTGTTGAAAGGATTTTTACTGTAAATTCAAGTTCTTTCATAGCCAAAGGGTTATTCATGTTGTCTTTTTCTTTTTGAGTGAGCTTTGGCAGCTTGTGTGCTGCAAAGAATTTTCCCTCTAAGTTGTCACGTTTATGAACATGGAGCTGTCCATCGTATTTCTGCATTTTCCTTTTAATGTCTGTGGGTTTCTATTATGTCTTCTTTTTCATTCCTGATATTTGTAATTTCTAAGTTTTCTCTTTTTATTTCTAGATCAGTCTTGCTAGAAGTTTATCAATTTTATTGATTTCTTTGAGGAATTGGCTCTTCATCTCGTTTGTTTTTCTCCATCTTTTTTCTGTTTTCAATTTCATTGATTTGTGCTCTTCAATATTTCTTTTGTTTTCTTTGCTTGGATTTAATTTGTTCTTTTTTCTTCAGTTTTTTAGCTAAGTACTTAGGTAATTGGTTTAAGATGCTCCTTCTTTTCTGATGTATGCATTTAATGCTGGTTTACAAAACTAAGACCTGAGTAATTGTAACTTACGTCTGTTTTAGCTGCATCCCACAAATTTTGAAATGCTGCTTTTTTTATATTTAATTAATTTAAAATGTTTTTGAATTTCACTTTTGATTTCTTATTTGGCCTTGGTTTATTTATAAATTTGTGTTTAATTTCCAAATATTTGATGATTTTTCCTGATATTTTTCTGATTTCTAGTTCAATTTCATTAATATCCAAGAATATAATATGTATGATTTGAATCCTTTTACATTTGTTTTTTATGGCCCAGAACATAATTTGTCTTAGGGAATGTTCCATGTTCACTTGACAAGAATGTATATTCTGTTTGTCATTTAACTTCCAAATATTTGGGAGGTTTTATAGATGTTTTTGTTACTGATTTTGAATTTAATTTCTTTTTTGCTAAGGAATAAAGAATTCTTAAAAATTCATCATTTGTTAGGCACAATATGGTTTATCTTGGTGAATGGTGAATATTACATATGAACTTGGAGAAAATGTGTATTTTGTTGTTTTTGTCGTTAAGGTCAAATTGGTTAACAGTGTTATTCAGTACCATTCATCTCCTTACTGATTGTTGACATTTATATTGATTAATGGGACAAAGGAGTTGAATTCATCATTTACAATTGTGGATTTGTTTATTTTGCTTTTATTTCTATTATATTCTGCTGCATGAATTTTGAATTTCTCATGTTAAGTGAATACACTTTTAAGGTTGTTATATGTTTTTGGTGAATTGACTCCTTTATCATTATGTTATAGTTCTCTGTATTCCTATTAATATTTATTTTTCTGAGGTCTGCTTTTCAAGATACGCCTGCTCACTTTTGATCAGTGTTTGCATGGTATAATGTTGTCCATTCGTTCACTTTGGCATATCTATGTCTTTATATTTCAATTGATTTTTTTTGTAGAAAGCAAGCATATTAGGTCTTGGTTTGTATCCAACCTGAAAATCTTTGTCTTTTATTTCCTGTGTTTAGATCATATATGTGTGTGTGTATATATATATATATTTGTTTTTTGTGAGGACGATCAACCCTGAGCTAAGATCCGATGCCAATCCTTCTCTGTTTGCTGAGAAAGACCGACCCTGGGCTAACATCCGTGCCCATCTTCCTCTACTTTATATGGGATGCCACCACAGCATGGCTTGACAAGCGGTGCGTGGGTACACCCAGGATCCGAACTCCAGGTCGCCGCAGTGGAGCACATGCACTTAACCCCTGCACCACCGGGCCAGCACCCTAGACCATATGTATCTAATAGAATTATTGATTCCATTTTCTCAAAGTGGTCTCTTTACATTTGGTTGTTTATATCACCATACAAACAAGATCCAGTTATGTATTTGTTTGTTATTCTCCTAGGTCACTTTTATTTTATAATATTCACCTCTCTCATTTTAATATAATTTAGTGATTTAATCTATTTTTTCATTCTCAAATGGTCCATTTAATGGGATACCAGGTCACTTGTCTTATAGAATACTCAAAAGTTTAAAATAGTTTGAGTTCAGAATCTAGTATCGTTTAAGTCATTCCTTACTTTTTGGTACTTCTTATGAGTTAGTAGTAGCTATAACTAAAGGCTTGAATGGGTTCAAGTTCAACTTTTTTTTTAGCACTAAGTCTTCACAGGTGGTGTGATTACTTCCTTTTACATCATAGCAGAAGGTACATGTTGATATTAAGTTTGAACTGTAGGTTCAGGTTGTCAGTCTTGTTTCTCTGTTATAAAGTTCTCCATTAACCTGAAGCCGATAGTTTCCATATCCACTGGTTATATTGCCTATATCTATTACATCATTAGGAGTTTTAAAATGGTGATATTGTGATTCTAGTATTTCTTCTTTTATTAACTGGATTTCTTATTTAAAAAAGGAGTTTCCCTCATACTTTACTCACTTCCCTGACAGAAAGTTCATACAGGAAAGAGAAAACATATTCTTAATTATTTCACTTTATTTAACAAATTTCAGAGTAATGATTTGGTGTCCTAGTGGCTTTCAATAGTGACCAATGGGTTTAGTATCTCATGTATTGGATATAGTTTAATTCCTTGTACTCATTCATTTTACTGCACAGTTGCTTTACCTTAGCCTAGTGAGAACCGTTTCAAATGTGTCCTCTGTCTTTTTGACATGGCTATGTTAGTGTTTGAGAGCTTTCTTGTTTTCTTACACCACAAGATATCCAGCCTCATCTTTTACGTTTTCTGCACTGTGCCTGGAATTAACTATTTTTCTAAAGAGTCCTGATTCTTTATAGTGATGAATCATTTCTAGAGATTACAACCTGAGTATTAGTTTTTGTATTGCTATTAGATTTTCTTATTTCTAGGCATTTTCAGTGAGTAGGGCTAAAATAAATATTATTAGAGAGAATTTAAAATGTGACTTTCCATATCGATGTTTTTATTAACTTATTTGATTTACAATATGACAAATCTTAGTTCATTAATCTATTGCAATATTACTGATTTATTTTATCCTATAGTATACCTATATAATTTTAAAGTAACAATAATAATATTACTACTAAAATATGACTACTACTCAAAGCAGTTTAAGATTTCTTTGCAGTTCTTTTTGCCTATAGAATATATTCCAGTAGTGATTTACTGTTAGAATATTGGGCTCAAAATTCACTTAAGATATCCATTTTTCTCTGTTGTTATGCCACCAACCTTATGTAAGTTATACTCATTTGTTCATTTGTTTTTTTTTCAAGTTTTAGGACTTGCTTCTTTTTCTCTTTCTGTTTTTCCAGGTATGTAATTGTATCATTTGCACTATCTTCTGCCTTTCTTCCTTTCCAGATTCTAATGCTTGTAATTTATTTCTCTTGTGGAGGTACACCCTTGGCTGCTACACCCAGCATAATGTCAAATAATGCTGGTAGTAGCTGAAATTTCCTGCAATTTGTATTGTAGTGAGTTTTTAAAAATCAAGAATGGTGCTATTTTTCAAAATGCCTTTGCACCTGTCATTGAGATAATTGCATTATTTTCTCATTAAATATATTAATGTGATTAGTATTTATATTATAGTATTTTATTGCAATGGATCATATTTGCATTTGTGGAATAAACTTTGCTATGTCAGTGTTATATATTTTTTTATATTGCTGGATTCAGTCAGAACTTTTTAAAATAATTTCCGCATGGATTTTCATAAGTTACAATACATACAGACATTCCATGTCTCTCTGTCACACTTAAGGTTTTCTTTCATACTTAATGTTAGCACTTTTGACTAGCTAACACACTATTATTTTACTTAAAAATTTTGTGTATTATCTGTTCTCCCATTAGAATGTAAGCTCACTGTCGGATCCTTGGCACTTATGATAGTGCCAGGCACAGTAAATAGTTGAGTGAATGCCTTATAGAGAGAATAGGAGTTTTACTTTTTAAAATAATCTACTTCCTTAAACAATTTAAGTAGCATTGGGATGATGTTCTCTTTCAAGGTTTGTGAGTAA
This sequence comes from Diceros bicornis minor, assembly GCF_020826845.1. Lineage (NCBI taxonomy): Eukaryota > Metazoa > Chordata > Mammalia > Perissodactyla > Rhinocerotidae > Diceros > Diceros bicornis. Next base: position 20,991,870 of record NC_080770.1, read on the forward strand.
CAATCATACCTAGCTTTTATTATATTTTTATTAGCATTTATTATTTATATATATATTTTTTTATTTTAAGTAGTATTTGCCCCCAAAATAGTCAACTGCCCTCCTGGACAGAATAAATAACGGAACATGCAGCTTGTTTATCCAGCACATGTTGTGAGCACTGAATTCTTCGGACAGAAATGCTGACCAGAGGAGAGGAGGCTGGAGGCCTGGAACAGTCACAATGACGTCCTATTTCCTCACCTCACACAGTGTAGGCATACAGATTTTGCTGAGAGTTTTCAGAATTCATATCCTATATTCTGCTTTTTGGCTACGGTTCGTACCTTTTCTTTACTACTAGTTCTGAAGAGGATCAGAGACATTCATAAACATTATTATCCTAGTTGTATCTCACGTATTTCTGTTATGATATAAGCATAAAACTCACACAAAGAGGAGAATAATTCTGCTTTTAAAATTACCCTGAAATAAAAAAGACAGTTTTTAGTGTTTCACTATTAAGCATGTTACTGATTTGGGGTTTAAGATTTATATCTTTATTTTATAGTAAGGAAAGCCATCTATTCTCATAATAATATATTTTTTCAGAAAGAGAGGTGGAATTAATTAACTGTGTTTAAGGACCTATGAATATGATCATATTTTTTCCTTGACCTGTTTTCATGACATACTGATAAATTTTTAAATATTTAATTACCATTGTACTTGGAAGGATAATTAAGGCCAAGATGGAGAAATAGGGACCAGATTTACCCTCCTGCCTAAAACAAGCAAACAAACCAAGAAAAATACATGGAATATGGTTTTCAAGACACTAGATGTCAGAAACAATTGACAGTAATAACTGAGAGACAGGAAACAACCAAGCTGAGCCCTAGAATTTTCCCAGCTTATTGCCTTTAAAAAGTTTCCATGTCGTGGTACAGAGTGGGATACCTGGGAAGATCCTGGCAGATTCCTTCAGCTGAGAAGGCGCAGCTGAGAGTCTGGGGAGACCAAGGCACTAAGGCAGCTAGAATCCTGAGGGTAAAATATTGAAGAGAACAGAGCTGGAGAGACAGAGAGAGAAAAAACACTGGAGAACTGCAGAGGATCCCCCTCAACTATTCATCAGAGTGCTGCTCAGTGCGTGCATTTGAGGAAACTACTTGAGGCGGGGGAAGATTTACTCAGCTGGATTAGAGAAGAGTGCCCAGTGCTCATACTGGGCCAGGAATAGTGTCTCCTCTCACCATCTGGAAAAGCTCATGGTTCACAGGGCAGGGCTTTGGGTTGAGTACTTGAGTGCTTAGGAAGATCTTGCTTCAGTAGTGGGTCACAATTAGCCCTAGACTGATCACTACTCCAGACTTTCCTAATAAACCGTGACAGCAACAACAACAACAAAAATCCAGAAAGAAAACATCCAAAACAAACTAAATATTGTAGTCAGAGTTTTGTGTGTATGTTAATGTGAGATATTGATCTGATTATTTTTCTTGTGATGCCCTTGTTTCATTCTGGTGTAAGGGTAATGCTGGGTGCATAAAATGAGTTAGGAAGTGTTTCAGTTTCCTCTTGTCCCTGAAAGTGTTTATGTAAGATTGGTACTATTTCTCGACTAATTGATATATAGAATTCATTGGTAAAGCTATACGGCAATGGAATTTTGTTTGGGGAGGGGAAGGATTTTAAAGAATTGATTTAGGTAACATTTATTAGATTATTGCTGTTTTGAATTATTTTCCTGTATGTGTTTAGAAAATTGTGTTTTTCATAGCAGTGGTCCATTTCCTCTTAGTCGGCAAGTATATTGCCATAAGTTCATTTATGATATCCTTTTATTATCTTTTATTATCTTAAGATCTGTGGAATCTGCAGTGATGACACTCTCTTCATTCTTGATTCTGATAATTTGTTTTTTCTCTTATTTTTCCTTAATCCATTTTACTAGGAACTTATCAAATTTATTAATCTTTCAAGGAATCGATTCCTGGGTTTATATATTTTCTCTACTTTTCACTTAATTTCTATTTCAATGATTTCCGTCTTCAATTTACTATTTCCATTCTACAATGTTCTCTAGGATTTTTTTGTTTTTCCTTTTCCAGCTTCTTGAGATGGAAGCTTAGTTCATTTCTTATAATATTTCTTGTTTTCTAATACTTGCATTAAAGCTCTAAATTTCTCTTTAAGCACTGCTTTAGCTGCATCCAGTAAACATATATAGATATGTATATAATCTTTCATATATCTTTCACCCATATCTTTCATATCTTTTATATACATATAGTATATCATTATCTTTCTGTCAAAAATTTATTTTTAAAAATGATCATGTTTAATTTAGACTGTGTCGCTTAATTTGTAAATAATTGGGAAATGTTATTATATTTTTCATAACAATTTCTAATTGAATTACATTATTCTAAGATATATATTCTGTATGATTTAAGTCCTTTGAAATGCATCACAACTTTTTATGGCCTAGTGTATTGCCTATTTTGGTGAACGTTCCATGGGCACTTTGAGACAAATGGAAAAGTCCTACAACTGTGTTCTCTTTCCCCACTCCCATAAGAACACAGATTCTATCCACTTGCGTGTCTGAAACTATGTGACAAACTTCATCTGCATTTGAAACATTTTAAATGACTTGTTCTGAAATTCACATTCATCATATTCTAGAAGTCAGTTCAGATGTCATCTGCAAAGATATGGCTCAAACTTAAATAGGTTTGCCTGTTTTGAAGGTCATGATTAAACAATAGAGTTTATACGTATTTCACTTCTGCCCAGACTGAACTTTTCCCTTTTGGTGATTTGACCTCAAGCTGTTCTTTTACGATTTTCCCCCCAGAGGACATGGTTCAGTAAGTCCTCTTCTACATGATGATTACATTGGTGGCGTCTCTGGAGATGCAGAGTCTACTTCAAAATTATGATTAGGGTCCCAGTGAATTTAATTAGAGAAGACCATCCTTGGAGATGCACCAACTGAATGACTGAATAATATGTGCCGTGGTTCAAATGTAAACAAAGTGTGTACAGGTCTTTGCCTTTACCTCAGAGAGGTTTGTCTGTATCAGTATTTACATGACTCGTTTTTCAGGAGTTGAAATGACGGATTCAGACCATAATAAAGTATGTATATAAAATTATTCTCCATCCTTCAAGCAACCCAAATTCAATGATGCTGTATGAAGACAGGCCAGTATAACTGATTGAGAATTGAAACGTTGTAAAGGCTATTTCGCTATTTCACTTTTGTTGGTGTAAAACAGAAACTGCAAAACGGGGCCAGCCCCGTGGCTTAGTGGTTAAGTGCACACACTCCACTACTGGCATCCTGGGTTTGGATCCCAGGCGCGCACTGACGCAGCACTTGTCCGGCCATGCTGAGGCGGTGTCCCACATACAGCAACTAGAGGGATGTGCAACTATGACATACAACTATCTGCTGGGGCTTTGGGGAGAAAATGGGGAAAAAAAGGAGGAGGATTGGCAATAGATGTTAGCTCAAGGCTGGTCTTGCTCAGCAAGAAGAGGAAGATTGGCATGGATGTTAGCTCAGGGCTGATCATCCTCACACACACACACACACACACACACAAAAAAAGGTAATATTTTTCTGAAAAACTGAAATGAATCAGACTTCCTGAATGCATGGAAAGAGTTGGTTACATGGAAACAGGTCAAAGTCCAGTGACGGTGCACGTGTTATCTTGTTCTCTTTGCTCACAGAGATGGCAGCAGTGCATGAAGGACAAGGGAGAAGGCACTGTAACCTGGAACTTGGTTGGAATGACTGTCTCGTTATGCAGGTAAACCAGGAAGTGTATTTATACATAAGATTCTGAACTAGGCTTTACATTTTCCAAGAGTGCATTGGCGGTGTGGGAATTCACAGTCTTTTAAAAGTTCTCCTATGTAATTCTGATAATCAGCAATATTAGGGATCTTTTGTGATTACTAAAATATGTGGGGATTGATTCAATTCTGTAATACTCCTTTCCATATTTTCATATTATAAAGATTCAAAATAAATTCACCCCCTCAACATCAGTATTTTTCAAAAGTACTTTCAAGTGTAACTATTTAGGGACATTTTAATGGGCAGGTATTTCTAAATCTCATGATAGTTGCCATTGATATGTTCTCTAAACATTGTTTGTTAATCTGTTAAAAATTAGAGGATGATGTAGCATGTTACTTCAGTTCCTATTTTTCTGTTCACAGGAGAGTTTCAGCATCCTATCATATGTTTGCTGGCCATTTGGATGTAGTCTTCATTCAATTGCTTGTTTATAGGATTTGCCGACTTTGCTGTTGGTTTGTTTGTTAATTGCTTAGGGCTCTCTCTCTGTGTTGATGTTAATTCTGTATATGTCCTGTAAAATGTAAATATTTTCTCCAAACTACTTTTGTCTATTGATGTTATCATGGTATCTTTTCCTAAATTGTTAAAATTTTTTGAAATTGTCAAATATGTCTATTTCAGATTTCAATTATTAGTTAAGAAGATTATTTATTCTACCCTTAGAACATAGAAAGCCGTCTCCTTTATTAACTGGAAAGTAAATATAAGTTAAATTTTGCTTTAGTTTTTCATTAAACTTTTAATCCATTTTTACTTTATTTTTCTTTAAGGCATATTAGCTATATGTACAATTTTATTAGCTCCCAAATGGAAAGCTAGTTATGGCAACCTGTTTATTTAATAATGTGTCCTTTCTCCATATATGTCTCTAATTACTTGTCTCTCTATTAGTCTGCAAGATTACCGAGGTTAGGGACCATGTTTTAAGCAGCTTGGTTTTCTTATAATCTCTGAATGTCATGGAACATGATAAATCATAATGCCTATTTGTTGAATGAATAAATAAATTATCTTAAGATTTCAGGAAGTCACTAATAATAATCATATTTACGGGTAATTTTGTCCTGAACTCTGAAATGAGACATACAGAACCTATGGAACAAAGAAACAACGTGACTGAGTTTGTCCTCTTGGGGCTCACCCAGAGCCTCCAGGATCAGAAAATATTATTTGTTGTGTTTTTGCTCATATACATTGTGACAATGGTGGGCAACGTACTCATTGTCTTGACTGTGGTGGTCAGTCCAACCCTGGATGCCCCTATGTACTTTTTTCTTGGCTATTTATCATTTATGGATGCTGTTTATTCTACTACAGTCACCCCAAATATGATTATAGACTTACTCTATGAGAAGAAAACCATTTCCTTCCAAGCTTGCGTGAGCCAGCTTTTTATAGGGCACTTATTTGGTGGTGCTGAGATTTTACTCCTGGTGGTCATGGCCTATGACCGCTACGTGGCCATCTGCAAACCTTTGCATTATTTGACGGTCATGAATCAACGGGTATGCGTTCTCCTGCTTCTGCTGGCTTGGGTTGGAGGGTTTTTGCATGCTATAGTTAAACTCCTGTTGGTTTACAACCTGCCCTTCTGTGGCCCCAATGTCATTGACCACTTCATCTGTGACATGTACCCCTTATTAAAACTTGCCTGCACTGACACCTACATTATTGGTCTCACTGTCATTGTCAATGATGGGACAATCTGTGGAGTCATCTTCATTCTCTTACTCATCTCCTATGGGGTCATCCTGCGCTCCCTGAAGAATCTTAGTCAGAAAGGGAGGCACAAAGCCTTGTCCACCTGTGGCTCCCACATCACTGTGGTGGTCCTCTTCTTTGTCCCCTGTATTTTTATGTATGTGAGACCTCCTTCTACCTTACCCATTGATAAATCCTTGACTGTGTTTTACACCATTATCACCCCTATGTTGAACCCCTTAATCTATACTCTGAGAAATGGAGAGATGAAAAATGCCATGAAAAAGCTCTGGACCAGAAAAGGAAAATGAGGCGGCAGAGAAATGTATCAACTGTTTTCAATGAAGAATTGCTCCTTCCAGGATAGTCATGTGTGATTATTTAACTGAGTACACTTCTCCTCAAGTTTAATAACTTGGGCATACAGCAACTAGAAAGGTGTGCAGCTATGACATACAACTATCTACTGGGGCTTTGGGGGAAAAAAAGGAGGAAGATTGGCAATAGATGTTAGCTCAGAACCGGTCTTCATCAGCAAAAAGAGGAGGATTAGCGTGGATGTTAGCTCAGGGCTGATCTTCCTCACAAAAAAATAAAAATAAAAAATAACTTGGGCATGATGAAAAGTATTTATTATGTGAATACATCCCATGATCAAAATATATTTCTAAGATTTTCATCATTAACTAGTTCAAAATATATATATGAAGGTGAAACCCTCATGAATGGGATTAGTGTCCTTATAAAAGAGACCCCAGAGAGTTCACTTGACCTTTCTGCCCAGAACAGAGATGGCTGTCCATAAAGTAGAAAGTGTGTCCTCACTGGACACAGAATCAGCCGACAGCTTGATCTGAGACTTCCAAGCCTTGAGAACTGCGACAAATAAATGTTTGGTGTTTAAGCTGCCCAGTCTAGGGTATTCTGTAATAGCAACTCAAATGGACTAAGATTGACATTTAGTTAATTTTCAAATTTGTCTAGTTATTTCAATTAATGAGATTAAAATCTTTATCCATTGCCTACGTTCATTGGTCTAGAAGCTATCTGAAGTCAGGGAAGGTTACTTAGCTATCTTTGTGCTCTCTGTATCTTGCATTATGTCTGGGACGTAGAATCCACTCCATAAATTTTATTGTTAATTTTATCCTTGAATTCTTGTTCTGTTGGAGTGAGAATTTTTACTGATGAATTTTTATGAACTCTTTCTATGTTAAACATATATATTTGCTACAAATATTAACCTTATGTTATTTATGCTGTAACTATGGGGATGTTTTATATATAGATGTTATATTTTAATATTATTTTACTTTTTGATTTCTTCTATCACATCACTCTTGGAAAATTCAATTTTCTTCAGTGATTTTATAAATTTTAACCTCTTGTATTTTTTTATTGATGTTTTAATAGTTTTTAACATTGTGAAATTTTGGGTTGTACATTTTTGTTTGTCCATCACCATATATATGTCTCCCTTCACCCCTTGTGCCCACCCGCCATCCCCATTGCCCCTGGTAACCACAATACAGTTTTCTCTGTCCATGTGTTGGTTTATATTCCACATATCAGTGAGATCATACAGTGTTTGTGTTTCTCCTTCTGGCTTACTTCACTTAACATAATACCCTCCAGGCCCATCCATGTTGTTGCAAATGGGACGATTTTGTCTTTTTTTATGGCTTAGTTAGTATTCCATTGTATATATATACCACATTTTCTTAATCCAATTGTCAGTCAAGGGACACTTATGTTGCGTGACTTCTTGGCTATGGTGAATAACGCTGCAATGAACATAGGGGTGCACAAGCCTCTTGGGATTGTTGATTTCAGGTTCGTTGGATGGATTCCCAGTAGTGGGATGACTGGGTCATAGGGCATCTCTATTTTTAATTCTTTGAGGAATCTCCATACCGTTTTCCATAGAGGCTGCACCAGTTTGCATTCCCACCAGCTGTGTATGAGGGTTCCTGTTTCTCCACATCCTCTCCAACACTTGTTCTTTTTTGTCTTGGTGATTATAGCCATTCTAAAGTGCGTGAGGTGATATCTTAGTGTTGTTTTGATTTGCATTTCCCTGATGATTAGTGATGTTGAACATCTTTTCATGTGCCTATTCACCATCTGTATATCTTCTTTGGAGAACTGTCTGTTCATTTCCTCTGCCCATTTTTTGATCGGGTTGTTTGTTTTTTTGTTGTTCAGTTGTGTGAGTTCTTTATATATTATGGAGATCAACCCCTTGTCAGATGTATGTTTTGCAAATATTCTCTTCCAGCTGGTGAGTTGTCTGTTCATCTTGATTCTGGTTTCGTTTGTCTTACAGAAGCTCTTTAATCTGATAAAGTTAACTTCTTGTACTTTTTTAATAACTTTTTTAAAAACTTTATTTTTTAATCCATCTAGAATTTAATTTTGGTTGTGAATAGGAAATATCTAAGCCTATTTTGCACAAACAGGTAAAACAATCGGCCAACATTATTATTAATTTCAGCAATAATTTGAAGTTTTTCTATGTAATATGTCAAGTTTTATACGTTTGGAAGGTTTAATTTTGGAGCTGTTTCTCCTCCTTTTCCTCCTCCACCTCCTTATCCTCATGTTCCTTCTGCTTCTGTGGTGTGTTCTCCTACCACTAACATACTATGTCAGTTGTTGAGGATTTTTAATGTGTGCTTGTACTTACTAGGGGTAGTTTCCCCTAATTACTCACCTTTTTCAAGAGTTTCTTACCATTCCTAAATAATGATTTTTCCTGATAAATTTTAGGGTCATTTTGTAAAGTTTTAAAGTTTCTCATAAAAATATTTATTTTTTCCCCCAAAGCCCCAGTAGATAGTTGTATTTCATAGTTGCACATCCTTCTAGTTGCTGTATGTGGGACGCGGCCTCAGCATGGCCGGAGAAGTGGTGCGTTGGTGCGCGCCCGGGATCCGAACCTGGGCCGCCAGCAGCAGAGCGCGTGCACTTAACCGCTAAGCCATGGGGCCAGCCCGGCATGTTTTAATATCATATTTTCAACTGATAACTGGGTGGTCCATAGGATCCAGGATCTCTTAATTCACATTCATGCTATCTTGGAAGTGTTGACTGAGAAGGGACATGTGGGGTGTCTCTCTCTATCCCTTTAGATGCAGGACCACAAGCAGGATAGTCAGACTTTTTGTGTGATATTCAGGGATTCCAGCAGTAGAAAGTGGAAGGTGTCAGGACAGTTAAAGGCTATGTCGAAAATATCTTACTGTTACTTTTATAATCTTCTATTGGTCAAAGCAGTCACATATCCTGCCCAGATTTGAAGTGGCGGAGAAATAGATGATAACATTTGATGGAGGAGTGGCAAAGTCACACTGCAGAACAGCATGTGTGATAGGAGATATTGTTGTATTCATTTTTGGAAAATACCGTCATCTGCATCTCTGAAGGGTATGCTGGGAGTTTCATTCAGATTGAATTGAATCTATAGATCATTTTGGAGTGAATACTATCTTAACAATTTTGAATTTTCTAATTCCTGAACACTATATATCTATTTATTTAGTTATTTTCCAAACTTACTTTGGAAAATAGTTTTTAGTGTAGGGATGTTGCTCATCTTTTCCTAAATATTTATGTTTTCAGATGCTATTGTAAAAGGTGTTTAACATTTCTTTCCAATTGTTATTGATGCTAATATATAGAAATGCAACTGAATATTTTATTTGGACCTTGAGTCCTACAAACTTGCTAAATTCACTTATTACTTGTAATCTCTTTAGATTCCTTAGGATTTTCTATGAAACAATCATGTCGTTTACTAAAAAATAACAGTTCATTTCTTGGAAAGATACAGGAGTATTTAGCTTTTCAATTTCTTTTTGAGTCATTTTCAGAAGTACGTGTTTTTCCTATATTTTATCTATTTTATCTAAGTTATAAATTTATTGGAATAATATTTTTAACAACAATTTTAATTATTCTTTTAAAGTCTGAGGGATCTGTATGATGGTTTTCTCCTCTTTTATTTCTAATATTAGTAATTTGGATTTTTCTCTCTTTTCTCTTGACCACTCATGCTGGAAGTTTATCAATTTTGTTATAAAAGTACCAACTTTTGGCTATTTTGATATTCTCCATTTTATGTTTACTATTTTATTGACTTTTGGTCTTATCTTTATCTTTGCTTACTTTAAGTATGGTCATATCTAAATTTCATTTGAAAAGTATATGGCAGTTATGTTAAATATATATTCTTGGGAAAAAATGGTAATCATATATTACGTTCCTTTCCACATCAAAGCAAACTATGCCTGACATTCTTTAGATTCTAAAAGTTCATCTGGAAGTGTAAAGATATGCAAATTGCAATTAAATTTTGAAAGAATAACAAGCCATTCTAGATGATAACACAGATTATAATGTTACAACAATTAAAATCATGTGGTACTTGTTCCAAAAACATATGTATAAATGAATAAAAGGACTTAAAAATTAACCCAATTTTGCATACATATTGAAAATGAGGGTGTTTCAGCTAGGATACTTTTGGTTGTAAATGACAGAAAACTCAACTCAAATTGTTTTGAGATATAAAGATATTTGTTGACTGGCTAACATAACCACAAACTTCAAAATTATTGAAAGCTTCAGAGTTAGTTGATAAAATGGATAAAATATGTTATTATAAAGGAGACCTTTTGTTTTTTCACCATGTCCCATTTGTCACAGTGTTGGATTTATCTTAAATCTGGCTTCCCTATCACTAGAAGGATTGTTCTCTGTAACAATTCAGAGAAAGGGCTCTTTCTATAACTTTGGTAGAGAAAATTGACCCTGATTAACAGGTGGAAATGGAGCTGCTATAGCACAGTGGTGGCAAGGAAGAATATTTTTGTCTTTCAGGTGACCTACTTGGCTACTTCTTGCTACTTTCATCCAACTGTGGCAGTAAATGAGAAAGTACAGGAACCCTGGTCTGAGAAAGGCATCATGAAGAGGTGATTAAACCTTTTGGGGGTGAAGTTCTGGGCTACATCTCTAAGTAAATCACTGAGACCAGTCACGGTGCTAGCAGAAAGTGAAGTGAGAATAGAATGGATAGTGCTGGAAGGTGATAGGCTGAAGTGGCAAATCTAAGATCAGCCCCCAGGAAGAGGATCCTAGAGCTGCTGTTCCTATAATGTATATGAAGAAATGGATTCAAATGGCATAGGTGGTGGACTGTGGTATGTATGGTGATGTACTACCCCGCTCTCCCTTTGAGAAAGAAGAATTTGTTGCTCCTCTTGCTGGGAGTGCTGTTAATAGACAATGTCTTCAAGATTAGCTTCTTCAAGGTTCACGTAAGCTGCAGAAAGCCACCTCATCGAAGTCGTCACGCCTTTTCCCAGAGCAGTCCCTCATTGCCTCCAGATCAATAGTTAGGTTCAAGTGACAGTAGAGCCCAAGTAGGAAATACAGTCCTGTTTTAGAAAGAAATAATCTATTCAATTAAAAAGCAGAATCTGGGGGCCGGCCCAGTGGCACTAGCGGTTAAGTGCGGGCACTCTGCTGAGGCGGCCTGGGGTTCACCGGTTCGAATCCCGGCCATGCACCGATGCACTGCTTGTTAAGCCATGCTGTGGCGGCGTCCCATATAAAGTAGAGGAAGATGGGCACGGATGTTAGCGCAGGGCCAGTCTTCCTCAGCAGATTGGCATCGGATGTTAGCTCAGGGCTGATCTTCCTCACAAAAAAAATAGAGAGACTAGTACGATGAATTTCCATCTCAGCCTTAACAGGATCCATACTGAGCACATAGACAATCTTGTTTCATTTATACCCCCCTCCCCCAGCTCCACACCTCCGCTGGATAATTTTGATTCAGATTTTATCATTCAGGAGAAAATAATACCAAGTTTAATAACATGTATACATGGGAGAAAGCAGGGACACTGCGTTTCTCAACACAATAGCAGAAATTCTCGTCTTAAATACCATGTTCAGCCAACGACAAAGGAGGATGTTGGGGGTGGGGGGAGTCAGTTACAAGAGATTACCACTAAAGCACAGTAAACAAGATTAAGGTTATTATGCAGATTTAAGGTCTCACCTTCCACATTGATAAGCCTCCAGAAATAAGGCCATCCCCCCTCTTCCCAAAACAGAGAGGAAGATACCTTACAAATGGAGATTTCCCTTATAAATGTAAATGTTTGTCTGGCAACTCCTTGCAGGGCCATCCAGAGAATGTGGCCAGAGAGACAGAACTTCCGATAAGATGGGCTTGTTGGTGACTTTCCTACTGTAACATTTATCCTACATTATCTTTACAGCCATCATGATAGAAGATCTGTTCCAGGAAGGAGCCACCATGTCAAATTCTTTAGGCAATTAGTGGGGGAGGTCAAATGTCCCTCAGAGAAAGCAATCAAGGTAAAGAGTTAGATTTCAGGATGGTCAGATCTTGATCTCCCACAGTTTTCTCTTTGTCTTTGGTTTTATTATGCTATATCTTTTCTATTTATTCTTTCTGGAAAATTTATCTTTTAAAAATTTTACTCATCATGAAATTTGTAACTCTACATGAATGTACAACTTAGTGCCTTTCAGTAGTTTTGGAAAAAATTCAGCCACATCTCTTCAAATATTTTGCCTACTCTGTCTCTTTCTCTTCTCTTTCTTGAATTGTAATTAAATTAAATGTAAGTTGAAACTATGCACTGTGCCTTTTAAATGTCTTTTATGCTATTTTCTGCATTGTCTATCCTTTTATCTCGCTCTGCTTTGGTCTGCATATTCTCTTCTAATCTTTCTTTCCATTTACTAATTCTCTATTCATGTGTGTCTAATTGGCTATTAAACCCAATTATCGAGTTTTTAATTGCAGTTATTATATATTTTAGTTTTCAAATTTATTTGATTCAATTTATTATCCATCTTGTGCCTTAATTATTTGAACACAGTAAGTTCATTTTAAAATGCTTGTTTTTTCATAGTCTGACTCATCTATATCTGTTTCTGTTTCTGTTGTTTTTCCAGTAGGCCTTGTATTCTCCTATGTTTTGTTATTTTTGTGCCAGATCTTATATTTAAAGTTGTAGAGATATTTCAAGGATTTTTATGATGTTTTTGTCTTTTAGAGAGGATTTCTTTTTGTTTCTAGCTGGCAGGTAAGCTTGGGGTAATCAAAATTCCAGATAACCTTAATCTAATCAAGAAATTAGACGATTTAAGCTGGGCTTGAGTTTCTCTGAGGATTACTCTAGTTTCTATTCACTCTAACTCCAAGAGGAAAGAAAGCCCTTTGTGGTCTCAGATGAAAGCTTGGTTGTTTACAGTGGCCTCTTCTTCTTGGTAGAACTTGAATTCCATTTGTTTTCCCCTAGGGTAAAGCATTTGAAAGAACTTCCACTCAGCTTTTCATTAGTGGTTTTTAGAATTAGCTCACATCTTTAGAGGAAAGAAACTTCCAAATGCAGAGTTTAGCTCTCTGGCTTATCTTCTCTTCAAAATATTGACCCTACAAATCCTCGATTCCTTGTTAGATCTCTCATGCCCTCAAACACACGCATTTTATATTTTTCTAGCTCTTCTGGTTGTTCTTATTGGGAGATTTGGTGCAAAACAAGCCATTCTTGCTTCTCCAGTGGCAAATATTATCTCTCTTCTAGTTTGGCAATGGATGTGGCTTATAGAGAATTACTGTGCATTATTACTTATTTGGAGGCAATGTCTATATCAGTTAATATTTTCAGTGTATTATTTTTATTGGAGCATATAAATTCAGCTTCTGTGCTGTCGTAGACATCATCAGTCTAGCAAATTCTTTCACTTCATTCAGTTACGCAGAAAGATTTAGTAGTTCTTTGCATTCAGCTGTAAGGGACATAGAGAACTATACCTATGCATATGTTATTTCTCCAGCTCTGAGTCATAATTTAGTTCACAGTAACCTTGATCATATCAGATAGTTCTCCTAAAATGAAGATAACTTCTATATCTTTTGCCATTCACCAGTAAGAGAGGAACAGTGCTAAGATGTATTCTTTAAATCTTAGAAATAATGATGCAACATTTGGAGTTGCTGGATTTCCTCCATTTATTAGATAAGCTGAAAACCTCCAACTTTTGTTGGGGCTTAGCACATAATAAAGATCTTCAGCTGGTTCCTATAGGAATTTAATGACTCTTTACCTAAGACACTTATGACCTAGGAAATGCAATATTAGACTACATATATGTAGAGATGAAATGCTCAGTGGAGCCCATAGTAAGCCATATTAAGACAAATAACCATGGAAGCTCTCAGAGATTTGATGTACAGGCAGGCTCTTGTTGGGAAATAATTCCTTTCTTGTAGAAACAGTTACTCAATTGATACCCGGCTAAAATTAAGGGGCTGAATTAGTGGACTGAAAATCATTATGGTTCCACCTGACATAGATTCAGGCCTTGATCAACAACATCCACTCCAGCCCAGAACTACAGGTCTGTGATCACTTGTCTTTTCAAGAATTGAAACATCAACCTCAATTACTTCCCCAGTCTCAAGGCTTTCTGCCTCAGCCTCAGGGACTCTTGAACAGAGGCTCTAACAGCTAGAGTAAGGACTTCCTTTGCTGGGGATATTGAAACTGGATTTCCTTTCATTTTGGCTTAAATATTATTTGCTTTACCCAAATGTTTCCTAATATGAAACTCACCATTTATTATTTACTTTGTTTAACACTTTTTCTTTTCAAATTACAGGCTGTTGACATATTTGGCTGTTTACTACTTTTTCTTGGCAACAACCAAATCTTTTTTCCTTGTTCTAAGGGATAAAAGTGTCCTGAACAGGTTACTTTATTTGAATTTGTTCCAAATATTCTAGTGGACTAATCTACAATGACATTGCATTCTCTTTCATTTAAAACAGCAATGGTATAAATACCGTAGGCTGTGTCTGCACATATAAATGGAAGAATTACTTTCCTGAGACAATGGCCCAACAGATTTATGAAAACTCAAATATCTGCCGAGGCTAGAGTCTATCTTCAACTGGTATCTACTCCTTTAGATGTTTTCTTGTTACATATTCCTTTTCATAGATATCCCTCATTGCTCATAGAAATTTGCGGAAGGTCCTAATTTTCTGTTCTGGGATGAAGTTGGGGAGAAGTAGAGACGTACGTTTAATTAGGAAGGAAGCAGCCTTGGGGATAAGTTATTTGAATCATTGAAAGGCTGAAGAGTTCTACTATTTCCTGTGGGAATGCTCAGTCATTGGCTATGCTAGGAAGTTAAATCCTAGCATTTGTCTTGTTAGGCACAGAGATATATTAATGGATAGAGATACGAATGTTATCCTAAAACCTCAAAGTAAAGTACCTTTTGGTTGTCTCACCATAAGTGACTGAGAAGAGAGACATTCAAATAACTAATTTCAGTGTTTCAAATTTTTTGGGGTTTTTGCCTTGGCAAATAATGGATGTGGCCAAGTTAATTTCCACTAATTAGGCCAGTTTTTAGCTAGTCATTGCATAGCAACTTTGTTTCCTTTGAACAAATTTTCCTAGCAAGTGAGAATGTTCAACTATCTTTGCACAGTAAATGTATATGTTTTATTTAAATGTCTTTATATTCTAGACATCCACATTGAATAGTTCTACATTTATCTAAAAGACTGAGATGATGGGGAGCCTGTGTGAAAATATGGAAAGTGTGGCCACTTGAAACCACTGATCAGCCATACATTATTATGTGTTCTGTGGTCACGTATAAATATATGAAGTTTCTCAGATATATGAAGTTATATATATAAGATATATGAAGTTACTCTCAGTGAAGGAAGCACTGATTTTAAAGACCAAGGAAAAAACCCAAGAGGTGAGTTCTTGAAATAACCAACAACAGATACTTGTTGAAAATTCATATATTTAAACATACATATATTTAAATATAGCTATTACTTAAATATTATATATTTTCATTGGAGGAAGTCTGAATTGAATAAAGTAAGCTAGCAAAACATAGAAATTAACCAGAATATACCAAAATATATTTGCTTTAATATCACAGCCTGACAGATGTTTATTGCTTATCTTGCCAAATAACAAGGAGAAACATGTAATGCATTTCAAATAAACTAATAAATTTATAATCTTGATTCATGGGTTATTATACTTCACATGATACATCAATATTTATAATTACTTTTAGAGATTTAAATTAGAGAATTTAAAATCACGTATCTTATCAAATATGTAAAGGAATAAATGTCTTTTATTTTCTGGAAGCTTGATATAAGCTTTTTGTGTGAAATTTTTAAACTTATCACACCAACCACATTTGCACATATTCATAAAGAAACCCATATTCAGGGAATTACTCTGCTTCCTGTCGCTTAGAGAGACATAAAACTGTAATCGTAAAGTACTATAGTGTTTTTCTGCGTATGGGATTTTAATTTATCTTTTTACAAAGCCATATTCTTGACACTATGTTAAATTACATTTTTTAAATAGAAAAGTGTTAACTTCGTGGTTTAAGTTGAAAGCCTAGTAATACTATCTTTTGGTTTACAGTATCAAATCTTTGATGACTTAAACTATGGAGAATAGTTTATATACCTAATTTTCACATGTAAATAATTTAACTGGCTAATGAAAGATGGATCCTGGTGAAATCTAACACTGCTGATTAATAAGAGTAAGAGCACTAGATAGTGCAGAAAGTGAGGAGTGAAAACAAATAACTGGATGTAGACTACCGTATACCCCTATGTTCTTCAACAGGTGCACTTTTATCGATCTGCAGCTTCCAAGATGACAGAACATTTGGATCGAGTGGGAGCAGTGATGTGAGTGAGCGTGAGTGTGGACTGTTCCTCACAGCGGCTTCTCAACAAAGCTCAGACTCTCCTGCTCATGTCCTCCACCCACCAAATCTGTGTGAATGGAATCAACTTGTCTACATTCAAGGTTTACTAATTCTGTAAATTTTGAGCAGTGAATAATCTGAGTGTTTGGGTATCTGTAGTTAAAATGTTCTCTCCTGTTTAATTTTGTCCTTACCATCAGATGTAGGGTCTCTGTGGAATCAATGCTTTTTTTTTTTTTGACTTTCTTTTTCTTTACTAGGATATTCTCTGTGTTTATTTGTTACGGTTTTCCAAGAAGCCTCATAAGTAACCCCTCAGAGTCTCAGGGAATTGGTCTTCCAGCACTTACTCACTAAAGGAAATCTTTCTAAAGAAGATCTTTTTTGGGAGGGGAAGAGGAAGATCAGCCCTGAGCTAACATCCGATGCCAATCCTCCTCTTTTTTTCTGAGGAAGATTGGCCCTGAGCTAACATCCGTGCCCATCTTCCTCTACTTTATATGAGACGCCGCCACAGCACGGCTTGACAAGCGGTGCGGCAGTGCGCGCGCGGGATCCGAACCTGCCAAACCCCTGGCTGCCGAAGCAGAGCGTGCGCATTTGACAGCTGTGCCACCTGGCCGGCCCCAAAGATTTTTTTTGAGACTACGGCCTCACTTAATCATCACATTACTATTCTTATTACTTGTAGATATTCGTTTCTTAAACATAATTTCTCCTTCTTGATTTGATCCTTCTTTTCTTTCATTTTCTACTTTTTTTTCTAGTCTGCTTGCTTCTAGTCAAAGTGTATTCCATGATAGGTAAATATCACTACTCACGCGCAATAACACAGATAATTCCTAAGACACACAATCTTATCCCAGGCCCAAATAGGGGTTCATGAATTATAGGTAAAACATTCGTTTATCTTGGACTATGTCTGTAATTCTTATCAAATTGACAAACTTCCAGATGGTTTGTTCTGATGCAGTGTTCATAGCAGAGCACTCAAGAACAATAATAGCTGTCGTTCACTGAGCCTTTACCAGGGGCCAGGCACTTACCAGGTTCTAGGCACTTTACCTATAATAAAACAACAACCCAAAGGGGTAGGCACTATTGGTATCCTCATTCTAAAAGTGATGAAACTGAGGCACAGAAGGTTTGTTAAGTTGCCCAAGGTCACCTAGGTAGCTGGGAAAGCTGCACACAGGCAGTGCAGCTCCAGAGTCCTCATTACTCACCACTGTGCTTGCTCTCTCTCCGAGGATGTTTTGGATCTTAAATAGGTGCACACTGAATGACAAACTTGTAGCCATTATTTGGTCTCTGTAATTATCAAATCCAGTTACCACTGGCTAGCAGTTTTCAAGTAACGGTGATAAGCTTGGAAAGTTTTATTTAGTTATAAAAATATGAAGAAAGAAAAAAATTGTCAGCAGAATAGAATAAGGTGGGGCGGCACTTTCTGAGAACGTCTAGATCAATCACTTTGCTTTCCAATGAGCAAACTGAAACAGGCCTGTAATTACATTTTGAAAATGACTTAGACCCATGCCTTTTCACACTGAGCTTGGACTTTTCCCTTGAGTCTGTTGCTTTTTAGAATCTGAGCACTGAAGTTCTATTTTGAGCTCTCTCAGACTCTAAGAAGCATTGTAATAAAACCATGTCCCATTGTCCTCTACATCTCTTTCCAGTGTCTATTTTCTCCTCCATCACTACTTTTCTCACCCAAAGAGTTTTTGAAAAAAAAATTACTATCTGCTAATGTAATAGTTGGTGATAGTCGTGAGTCAGTTCAGTTCTGTTCAGTTCAAAAGTATTTGCTGAAAATTTAGGTAGTGTTATATGTGTTAAGAGTTATGGGATAGGCAAAGATTAAATGGAGAGAATCACAGCTTAAAAAGCTGACAGAGAGTCAGACCAAGTAGTTACTTCAGGGAAAAATGTGCTAAATAACTTTGTAGTTATTTGATACAGTGCAATGTCTGGTTTCTTGAAATTTAATGAGAGATTCATGAAGACCGAACATCCTTTGAGACATGAGGACTGAACATCCGATAGTGGAATATCATAGTATGAAGTGAATTATTCCAGAAGAGACGTTATTTTTGGTGCTACATATATCATATTGTAAAGGCACTCACCACAAATACTACCAACTCAAAGGTCTGACTCTATGTCAGGTTATTTATGGTCTATCATCACAACCAGAGAGTAAGTTTCTGGAGAATAAGAACCCTTTTCCTGTTTGTCATTGTTGACTTCTGTGCCAAGAACTGACATAGTTTAAATAAGGTTCTATTAAATGCATGATTGACTGTTGGACCTTTCATTACTCTTCTTTACAGAATATCTGCTAAAATTTACAGATAGAACATCTTACTTGTAGCCTAACAAAATCATCTGAGGAGAAGTAGAATTGTCAAAGGAGGAGGTAATAGGCTTTTTGTTAGAACTCAATAGATATTTACTAAATGTTTATTGTGTGTAAACCACTTAGAAGACATAAGGATGAAGATGTGCTCCATAACATAATGGATGTATTCACGGTTGTGTTCACAATTTCATTACAGATCCCATTCTTCTGAGCTCT
Source organism: Diceros bicornis minor (assembly GCF_020826845.1). Lineage (NCBI taxonomy): Eukaryota > Metazoa > Chordata > Mammalia > Perissodactyla > Rhinocerotidae > Diceros > Diceros bicornis. The sequence continues at coordinate 21,010,835 of NC_080770.1, forward strand.
CATCCCTGAAACAGGCCTTATAGAAGTGTAAATGAGACACAGTAACAATATAACAGAACTTGTCCTCCTGGGCCTCACTCAGGATCCTGTGGGGCAAAAAACATTATTTGTCATGGTTTTACTCATCTACATTGTGACAATGGTGGGCAACCTGCTCATTGTGGTGACTGTTTTTGCCAGTCCCTCTCTGGGCTCACCGATGTACTACTTCCTTGCCTATCTATCCCTCATGGATGCAGTTTATTCCACTGTCATTTCACCCAAATTGATTATAGACTTACTCTGTGGTAAAAAGACAATATCCTTCCCAGCTTGCATGGGTCAACTATTTCTAGAACACTTATTTGGAGGTGCTGAGGTCTTCCTTCTTGTGGCAATGGCCTATGATCGCTATGTGGCCATCTGTAAGCCGCTGCACTACTTGACCGTCATGAATCGACAGGTTTGCATCCTGCTGTTGGTGGTGGCCTGGGTTGGAGGTTTTGTGCACTCTATGCTTCAAGTTCTCTTTGTGTACAGCCTCCCCTTTTGTGGCCCCAATGTCATTGACCACTTCATCTGTGACATGTACCCATTATTGGAGCTTGCCTGCACTGACACCTACTTTGTAGGATTCACTGTGGCTGCCAATGGCGGAGCAATCTGTATGGTCATCTTTATCCTTCTACTAATCTCCTATGGAGTCATCCTGAATTCCCTTGAAACTCACAGTCCAGAAGGGAGGCGCAAAGCCATGTCTACCTGCAGTTCCCACATAACGGTGGTTGTCCTCTTTTTTGTTCCCTGTGTTTGCATGTATGTTAGACCTGTTTCCAACTTTCACATTGATAAATCCATAACTGTGGTTTATACGATTATCACTCCCATGTTGAATCCTTTAGTATATACCTTAAGAAATCCGGGGATAAAAATTGCTATGGAAAAACTCTGGCGTAAAAAGTTAACCTTTGGTAGAATAAGAATGTGTCCTCCATGCTGAACACATTTGTTACTAGTTGCAATGTAACAAACAGAGGGTAAATTCTAAAATGGATGACTTAGTGAATTCAATGGATTATCTAGGGATGTTTTCTTTATTTATACAAAAGCATCAAATAAGCAGAATAAATTGTCCTCTGAGGTTAGAACTTCTCTAAGAGAGAAATTCTGGAGAATCAATAAAAGGCACAGATGTTTGTCCTATTACAAGGAAGAATAAACTAAGATCACCTTGTAACTTTATTTTTCTCAGTTTATAATGAAATGAGACTTTAGAAGAAGGAGTTTTTTCTTTTCAAAAGTGAAAAACAAGCTACATTTGAAAATTCATTTTCACTCAGAATAATGAGAAAGCAATTTGGCTAATGCTTAGAACAAATTTCTGGGGATGACGTTCATGACTATGAGCCCATTGTTTTGCTGTGATATGGGCTTCCTGATTAAAGGTAATGTTAGGTGGGATTTAATGGCAAGGAATAAAAGAGTTTTGTGAATCCATGTACAGGAGTGCTATGAAGAGAATGTGTCTATTCCTGTGTAGAGAAATCACTGTCTCTTTCATGATCAACTGGGCCTGATATAATAAGCCCAATACCAAATATTTGACTGGTGCTTTATTGTGTTCTCTGCAATGGCCTTTATTGATGCTAGGTCGAGCATTAAGCTGCAAAAGTTGCCAGAAAAATGTTGGCGAGGACAAATCCATATTGTTAAGCCCATGCATAATATTAGACTGCTATTAGATCCAATTTTCACATGGATCCATTTAGCAAGCAGTGAGAGCTTAGAAAGAGCTTGACTGATATTCACAGATGGGTCATCTTGTCAACTTGCTCATCAAGAGTCTTCTTCTTGATATCTGGTGGGCGTTTATGTGGAACAAATATCTTTACACATCACGCTGGTTCCCCGAGGTCCATTCACTGCCTTATTATCTCCCATACCTTTTTGTCATCAAACTTTCAATCTTTTTCTTTCTAGGTTGCTGACCAGCTAGCCAAACCACGAATGGGGTAGATCTATGCCTCAGGTCGTTTTTTCTTTGCAAAGATCATAATCAGATATGCCTCCTGAAATAATGCCAACTGGGGATATTTCTTTTCACTACTTCCTTTCAGGACCACCTTTGTACGACTGTATGAAATAATATTTTTCCTGAAGTCAGCACAGTGTGTAAACCCATCCATATAAGTGATTTTTTTTATCTTAAAAAAACATATAACTCTGTTAGGTGACCTTTTTTGATGCCCTAGATGTGAATGAGGGAGAAGTGATGAAGCAGAAAGAGCAGTTAATAAGGAACTTTAAAAATAGATTACCAAGTTTTAATCTTTAAAAAAACTTTATTTTTTAGAACAACTTTAAGTTCACAGCAAAATTGAGTGGAATATATAGAGTTCTCATAAACCCCCATCCCAAAATAGGCATGACCTTCCCCATTATTGACATGCTACAACACAGTGGTATATTTGTTACATTTGATGGATCTACATGGAAAGATCATTATCACCTAAAGTCCACAGTTTGCATTAGGATTCACTCTTGATGTTGTATTTTCCATAGGTTTGAAAAAATGTACGATGACATGAATCCACCATTGTACCATTGTACAGAGTAGTTTCACTGCCCTAAAAATCCTCTGAGCTCTGCCTGTTCATCCCTCCCCCCCCCATTAACTGATAACAAACACTGAACTTTTTACTGTCTCCACAGTTTTGCCTTTTCCAAAATGTCATATAGTTGGAATCAGACAGTATGTAGTCTTTTCAGATCAGCTTCTTTCACTAAGTAATATGCATGTAAGTTTCCTTCATGTCTTTTCATGGTTTGATAGTTCATTTCTCTTTAGTGTTGAATAAATATTCCCTTGTCCGGATATACCACAGTTTATTTATCCATTCTTCCGCTAAAGGACATCTTGGTTGCTTTGTAAATTATGGCAAGGTTTGGCAACTATGAATAAAGGTGCTATAAACATCCAGGTAAGACTTTGTTTATGTAAATTTTCAACTTCTTTGGATAAATACTAAAGAATACGATTGCAGGATCATATGGTAAGAGTATGTTTAGTTTTGTAGGAAATTGCCAAAACATCTTCCAAAGTGGCTTCACCATTTTGCATTCCTACCAGCAAGGAATGAAGAGTTCTTGTTGCTCTACATTCTTGCCAGCATTTGGTGTTGTCATTGTTTTGTGTTTTGGCGATTCTAATAGGTGTGTCGTGGTATCTCATTGTTAATTTAATTTGCAATTCCCTAATGACACATGCTGTTGAACGTCTTTTCATATACCTACTGCCATCTGTATGTCTTCTTTGATGAAGTGTCTGTTAAGGCTTTTCCTTATTTCTCGGAAGGTTGCTTGTTTTCTTATTATTGAGTTTTAAGTGTTCTTTGTATATTTTGAGTAACAGTCCATTATTAGATATATCTTTTGCAAATACTTCTCCCAGTCTGTAGCTTCTCATTCTCTTGCATTGACTTTCACAAAGCATATGTTTTTAATTTTAATGAAGTGCAGTTTATCACTATTTTCTTTCACGAATCCCACCTTTGGTGTTGTAACTAAAAAGTCATCGCTATACTCAAGATCGTCTAGATTTTCTCCTATGTTATCTTCTAGGAGTTTTATAGGCCTGCTTTTACATTTAGGTTTATGACGCATTTTGAGTTAGATTTTGTGAAGAGTATAAGGTCTGTGTCTAGATTTATTTTTTCCATGTGTGTGTCCAGTTGTTATCCTTTTGTTGAAATGACTATCTTTGCTCTATTGTATTGTCTTTGCTTCTTTGTCAAAGATCAGTCGACTATAATTATATGGGTCTATTTTTGGGCTCTCTGTTCTGTTCCACGGATCTATTTGCATGTTTTTTCATCACAATCACATTGTCTTCTTTATTTTTTATTTGATTATTTTTATGTATGTATGTATTATGTATGTATGTATGTATTTAATTTTTGCCGAGGAAGATTTGCCATGAGCTAACATCTGTCACCAATTGTCCTCTTTTTGCTTGAGGAAGATTCACCCTGAACTGACATTTTTGGCCCATCTTCCTCTACTTTATAGGTGGGTCACTGCAACAGCATGGCTGACAAGTGGTGTAGGTCTGCGCCTGGGAACCGAACACATGAACCCCAGGCTGCCGAGGCAGAGCACGTCAAACTTAACCATTAGGCCACCAAGATGGCCTCCACATTGTCTTCTTTACTGTAACTTTATAGTAAACTTTGAAGTCAGGTGTTATCAGTCCTCCAACTTTGTTCTCCTTCAATATGGAATTGCCTATTATGAGTCTTTTTCTTCTCCATATAAGCTTTAGAATCATTTTGTTGATATCCACAAAAGAGCTTGCTGGGGTTTTGATTGGGATTGCATTGAATCTATTGGTCAAGTTGGGAAGAACTGACATCTTGACAATACTGGAACTTCCAATTCGTGAACATGGAATATTTATCCATTTATTGAGATAATTCCTGGTAATGAGATAATTACTAATTACCCTCTTTGATATCTTTCATTAGAGTTTTATAATTTTCCTCATACAAGTCTTATATATATTTTGTTAGATTTGTACCTGAGTATTTCATTTTTTTGGGGGGGGGGAGTGCTAATGTAAATGATAATGTGCTTTTAATTTCAAATTCTGTTTATTCATTGCTAGTATATAGGAACCTGATTGACTTTTGTATATTAACCTTGTATCCTCCAACCTGACTATAATCTCTTGAGAGTTCCAGGAGTTTTTTTTAATCAGTTCTTTTGGATTTTCTACGTAGTTGATCATGCCATCTGTGAACAAAGACGGTTTTATTTCTTCCTTCACACCTGTTTATGTTTTATTTCCTTTTCTTGTCTTATTGCAATAGCTATGATGTGCAGTACAATTTTGAAAAGCAGTGGTGGGAGGGGACATCCATATCTTGGTCCTGACCTTAGCAGTTAAGCTTTGAGTTTCTCACATTAAATATGATATTAGCCATAGGATATGTTGTAAATATTCTTTATCATGTTAAGCTCCCCTCTATTCCTATTTTCCCAAGAATTTTTATCATGAATGGATGTTGAATTTTGTCAGAAGATTTTTCTATATCTATTGATGTGATCATGTGGTTTTTATTCCTTAGTCTGTTGATGTGATGGATTACATTAATTGATTTCAAATATTGAACCAGCCTTGCATACCTAGGATAAATCCCACTTGGTCATGATGTATAATTCTTTTTATTCATTGTTGGATTTGATTTGCTAATATTTTGTTGAGGATTTTTACATCTATGTTCATAAGAGATACTGGTCTTTAGTTTTCTTTTCTTATACTATCTTTGTCTGGTTTTGGTATCAAGGTAATGCTAATCTCATAGAATGATGATCTTAGAAGAGTTGTTGATTTTTCGCTTTGTTCAGCTTTTTACTTGTTGTTGGGATGGAGTGGTGAGTTTTAAGCTCCTTGTGTACCAGCCTGGCTAATATGGGAATATGAGCCTGTGCTCAAGCAAATTACTTATGTCTTCTGTGCCTGTTTGGGCCCAGAAATATACATATAATTTCTATTTTAAAATAGCAAGCAGTTATACATCCACAGTTTTATAATTTTTTGGATAAAATAATACCTCCTTAATGATAGACATTTTCTTTCTCATCGTCTCTTGGAATCCCGTGATTGAATTTTGTCTGTATCAAAGCCTGTTAGCAAGCTTTGAATTGCTTTGTCAAAGGGAAAATTTTTGCCAAAAGAAGAGTGTATTGAGTCATTAAAAATCCTAAGTGTCTGCACTGTGAGTCTCCTATGGAGGCTTGCCAGATACCCATATTATATCACTTTCTGACATAAAAAATTTCCAGTATGATTCATCTTCATCATCACAAGGCCTGTTTGTCAGGGTAACTTTTAGTACAACCAGGACATTCTGTAGAGTCTTCTCTTGCTCTGAACTCACTCAAAATTTGCAACTTTTTAGGGCATAAACAGAGGTATATATCTAATATTTAATATGTTGCTTTCAGAATCTGAGAAGTCAAGGGAGACTTGTTGCTTCATAAAAACAATGAAAGTACTGGTAAAAATGATCAAAATAAGCTTTTATAGAGATCTAGAAATCAATAAAAGGCTTTCAAAAATCCAAGGATTGTTTATTTAAAAAAAAAAGACAGCTGAATCCTGGTAATGACAGTGAGTTTTGTGGAATTTTAACTTGCTCTATTGCATGATCCTCTCCCCAGGACCATGATATCTTTGCAATCATGATACCCATGAAAACCAGTAGTCTGACATACATTGGAGGCAGCTGAACAGGTTTAGAGCTCCTCCAGACTTCACTCCCAGAGATTTATTTTATCTTTCAGCACCTTATATCCCCCGTCTGTAGAGCTTGTCTTTATCTAATCTGACTCAGAACTCACACTGTGAGAACATTTTCTCTGCGGCATTTGTCTAAGAAAAATTCAATGGAAAACATTAAACATTCCAGCTGCCTGAAGTGACAATAATAAATGAGACAAACAAGAAGCTGACCAAAAAACTTAACAGAAAAATCTGTGGAATGAGATATCCTTAGGGGAATTTGAAAATCTCCAATATATCCCTGGGAATCTAGAAGGCCATGTGCATGCCCAAGCCTGAATGAAATCCCAGGAATTACCTAAGAAAGCTCTAATCTTTCAATGCGAGCTAACCTTGAGGCTTCATACAAAGGAGTGAATGGTAAAGTATAGCTGTAAACTTTTTTTGTCTGTGTGAGGAAGGTAAGCCCTGAGCTAACATCCATGCTAATCCTTCTCTTTTTGCTGAGGAAGACCGGATCTCAGCTAACATCTATTGCCAATCCTCCTCCTTTTTTTTTCCCCAAAACCCCAGTAGATAGTTGTATGTCACAGTTGCACATCCTTCTAGTTGCTGTACGTGGGACCCGGCCTCAGCATGGCCAGAGAAGCAGTGTGTCGGTGCGCATCCGGGATCCGAACCTGGGCCGCCAGTAGCAGAGCACGAGCACTTAACCACTAAGCCATGGGGCCGGCCCTATAGCTGTAAACTTCTTACTAGAGCATTAGAGGCAGGCCCCAATACACACATATAACCCCTCACAAAGGCTGGGAGACTGATTGGTTTAACATGTTTAAGAAAATCTCCATCCAATAATTAGCTGGCTACTAAGCTAATTGAGCAAAGTCTTGAGGGGAAACGCATGACAAAGAATGCAGACAGTAAAATTAGCTCAGGAAAGCCAAAGAAAGAATAAGTTTGCAACAATGACAAAGAGGAACTACAAGAAATTCTGAGTGGTAGTTTTGGGGTAAATATGATTTCCAGAGTTGTCACAATATATTATTTAAATTTCCAGTTTTCATCAAATAAGCAAGACATGCAAAGAAACAGGAATGTATGGATCATATAAAGGAAAAAAATATTAGTACACTGTCCCTAAGGGAGCCTAGATTATGGACTTACTAGACAAAGACATTAAATTAGTTATTTTAAAATTGTCAAAGAACTAAAAGAAACCATGTCTAAAGAGCTAAAGCAAAGAACTATAGAACTATGCCTCAGCAACTGAATGATTTATATCCAAAAACAGATGAAAAATGATAAAAAAGAACAAAAAGAAATTCTAGACTTAAAAGTAAAATAATTGAAATGAAAAATTCGCTCAAGTGGCTCAATACTGGAACTGAGCAAGTGGACGAAACAATCAATGAAGTTGAAGATAGGTCATTGAGATTATTCAGTCTGGGGGCTGGAGAGAAAAAGAACAGAAGAATGAAAAGTCTCAGAGACCTGTGGGATGACCCCAAGCATAACAGCATATACGTAATGAAAGTCCAAGAATAAAAGCATACAGAGATATTGATAAAAAGAATATTTGCAAAAATAATGACTAAAATTTCAAAATTTCATGAAAACCATTTATCTACACATCCAAGACGTTCAACAAATGCCAAATGGGATAAACTTAAAGAGATAGACACCAAGATAAATCATAATGAAACTGTGAAGGCCAAAGAAAAAGAGAACCTTGGAAACAACAAGAAGAAAACAATTCATTACCTAAACGTTCTTCTCAATAAGATTCATAGCCAACATCTAGTCAAAAATCATGGAGGCCTGAAGGCAGTGGGATAACATATTCAATGTCCTAAAGAAAATAAAAAGCACTGACATTCCAGGATTTTATATCATGCGAAACCATCATTCAGAAATGAAGAAAATAAATATTCCCAGATAAACAAATTAAGAGAAGTAATTACTAGTAGACTGCCTTATAACAGGTACTGAATGAAAGGACACTAGATAGTATCTGGAATCCACATCAATAAATAAAGAGCATTGGTAAAAATAACTAATAGGCAAACATAAAAGTCAATATAAGTATATATTTTTGCTTTTAATTATTTTCTTATATGATTTAAAAAACAACAGCATGAACAATAAGTCAAAATCTATGTTAATGCCCTTATAATATATAAAGATGTACTTTGTATGATGATAACAACACAAAAGAGGAGGCGAGGGAATGGAGCTATATAAAAGAAAACCTTTTTTTTTGAGATATGCTTCACATATCATAAAATTCAACATTTTAAAGTGCATAACCTAGTGGTTTTCAGTATGTTTACAAAGTCCTACAACTATCACTATCTAATTCCAGAACATTTTCTTCATTCCAAAAAGAAACCCAGGGCAGAGGACTCTGGGAAGACGAGGGAGTGGGAAGAATCAGAAGTCTATCTTTTCGTCTAGACAATAATTGCACAGGCAGAATCTGTCTGATGTAACTATTTTGGAACTCTGGAGTCTGTTGAAGGCTTACAGCTTTCAGGGGAAGGCTTGGATGATAAATTGCAGTTAATTTCAACCCTTGACACAGTAGCGGCTATCTGTCCCCACGCTCCTCAGCCCTGTGGCAGGCAGCTGGTCATGTGTTCTTGAAGCAGCTTGCACACAGCTTGTGGGAGCCAGGATGGGAAACAATGACCTTACCCTCCAAATATCAGGATCTGTGCTCTGATCACTGATTGCTCTTTCTGATCACCCAGGCGCAAAGAAGTGGTGGTCACTGTTTTGAACCTCTCCCCATTGTTGAAAGCTCCTCCTTCTCTGGTTAATGTCAGTTCCAGGGTGTTTTAAAGGGAGAGATGTCTCCCTGCCTTCATTTTTCCCTTTTTCCCTTTTAGGGGACAGATACCAAAGAACAGAATATTCAAAATCAGCCGCATATACCAGGGAAATTAGAAAGTCCCCATGCACTCCCAGAGGAAGGAACAGGCTCAGAAAAGACCTGGAATGACTTAAGTTTACACCTCAAGCTGATCCTTGGCACAGAGACAACCTATAACAACAACAAAAAAAAACAATAACAACAGCAACAAAATCAAAAAGAAGAACCAAAAGTCAGCAAACCAAAAAGAGATCCCCAATTCAGCAAGCCTGGGGAAGAGGGGAGAATCTGATTTCCAGAGTTACCACATAGTTAGATTCAAATGCTTAGTTTTCAAAATAAATTGAAGCATACAAAGAAACAGGAAATTATGGCCCATTCAAAGGAAAAAATAAACTAACAGAAATTGTCCCTAAAAAGACCTGATGCCTAGATAAAAACTTGTAACACCACAGTTTTAAAGATGATCAAATAAATAAAGGAAGATGTGGCAAAAGTCAAGAAAAACATGTATGAATAAAATGGAAATTTCAATGAAGAGATAGAAAACTTCTATATCAATAAACCTCAATCAAGAGAGAGTATATTTTTTAGAGCATGTGTATGTACAGAGATTCTGATTTAAGGACCTGCCATTGTTATATAAAAGGCATCTGAATATCAAGCTTCAAATATTTCTGGATTTATTTTTTTTTCTTATTTTATAATAAGTCTCTTAAATTATACATCCTAGTACTTGTTTCTACATTTCTTTTTAAGAAAGATTCTTTTCTTTTGGGCAAAATTTCTAAGTTGGACTTTTATATGTGGAAGTTATCTCTGAGTTGAATTGAATATCTGAGTTGAATTGAAACTTTTACCAAATTGATAGCAATAATCTTGTGCCATTCTCATTAAGTCTGTCTGCCATACACAAAGACTTAATCTTTTTTTTTTTTTTTTTTTTTTGTGAGGAGATCAGCCCTGAGCTAACATCCGCCAATCCTCCTCCTTTTTTGCTGAGGAAGACGGCCCTGGGCCAACATCGGTGCCTATCTTCCTCCACTTTATATGGGACGCCGCCACAGCATGGCTTACCAAGCAGTGCGTCGGTGCGCGCCCGGGATCCGAACCAGCGAACCCCGGGCCGCCGCAGCGGAACGCGCGCACTCAACCGCTTGCGCCACCGGGCCGGCCCCAAGACTTAATCTTTTTACTTCATGCCAGTGCCTTCTTGGATTTGAGGATTTCAAATATATGTTGACCAATTGAAAATAAATGATTCTTGTTCGTGCAACCTTATGTCTTTGCTATTAACAAGTGACTGGCTCTTTGCTGTTAGATTGCTATTTTTTCACTTAACTCTCCTAAGGTGATTGTCCAAGACACGCCTCTGAAAATATAGAATGCACTCGAAGGATCATGTGGAAGGCCTCAGTTCTCTAGAGCATGATTCCTCGGTGAATTTAATTTTGAACAAGCAGCCTGGGGGAGAAATGGTTTTAACAACTCGGTGAAGTGATTTGTTGTTCACTGTTGATTAAGTGCCCAGTCACATCTTCCCTTACCTGGGAGAAGATTTCTCCTTGGGTATTAATGCTACTATCAAGATGTAAAATAAAAGCTATTACCTTACTAGACCTGAACCACATTAAAACTGTCATATGAATGCTTTAAAAAATAACCAAAACAAAACTCATTTCTTTGATTATCCAGCTCCCTGCATTATTGACTAAAAACACTTTTAAAGATTTGTTCGATTAATTTGGTCATTTAAACACAATAATTAGGTTTTAAATTTGATTCATGATAAATATTCTCAATGACAGCTTTCAAATTTGGTGATTCATCCTCACATCAATAGTATATTCTTAAAGCCAACTCTGAATAATTCCATAATCCAAACCGTAAAATGTTTATGAAAGTTGACGATGGTCATGCTTTGTGCAGGTATAGAGACATCTGTGTGTGACAGAGCATTTCTAGCTGCAGTGACTATGTGTACCCTGATCTTTCTCTCGATACACAATGTGGTGGCAATCCTGACTTGTCTTCATTAGACTTAACCATCATCTTCCAGGACCAAAGATAGAATTTTAGAAGCTTGGATTTGGAACAAGAAACTGAAGAGGAAATAGAAAACCCAGGTAACATATTTGCAAACACTCTTCACTGCTATGAGAATGGGGCAAAACAGACTTAGTTGGAATGAACTATGTGTCTTTCTTAAGAAGGAAGTTTTGTCATTTTATCAAAAGTGTTTTATGCCAGAAGCTCCTGGAATAAGATAACAGATGTATTTTCTCCATTTGATAGAATATTATTGGAATAAGCACAATGGAAATAATTTTCTCCAATATTTTATATTACAGTTGTTTAAATGCATACTGAAATACAGAAAATGTAGAGTGGAACATAACATATAACAAAACATACAATATAACATGGCATATATATGGTCTTAACAATAACTTTTTTAGATTGATATATATAATTTAGAGAATCCAACAAATATTTATTTTGAATCTTAATATATTGAAGATAATAGTAAGAATTACCATAGCTTTTTATAAATTGTTGCCTTGTGTATGGTATCTTTAAATGTTCTGGTTCTATGTAGATGTATTTCTGTTGGTAATTTTTTTATTGTGGTAAAGTATGCGTAACACATTATTGTGTATCCACCATCGTTATCCATCTCCAGGACTTTTTCATTGCCCCAAACTGAAACTGCACCCATTAAACAATAACTCCCCGTTTCCTACTCCTCCTAATCCCTGGTAACCACTGTTGTACTTTCTGTGAACATGACTATTCTAGTTACCTCATAAAAGGAATCACAAAATATTTCCCTTTTGTGTCTGGCTTATTGCCCTTGAAACAATGTCTTCAAGTTTCATCTGTGTTGTAGCATGTATCAGAATATATTTCCTTTTGAAGGCTGAATAATTTATTTTACTGTATGTATATACCACAATTTGTTGACACATTCATCAATTGGTGGACACTTGGGTTTTTACCCCCTTTGGCTTTTGTGAATAATGCTGCTATGAATGTTGGTGTGCAAATATCTGTTAGAGTTTCTGCTTTCTTTTTTCTTATATATACTAAAACTGATATTTAGATATGTAAATTAAAAGCCCCTTGTATATTACAGAGGGAAACTCAAAATCTACCATGTGGAAACCTGAGTTCAGAGAAGTTTTGTTACTTGTTAGACTCATTGAACTGTACTTATACCTTATTAGAAAGTGAATTTTGGTGTCTGTGGAAATAGAATTCATAAATTTTGTTAGAGACAAGATCTACAGAATCTCTTATTTCTGAGGAAGATTGGCCCTGAGCTAACATGTGTTGCCACTCTTCCTCTTTTTTCTTCTTTTTTCTCCTCAAAGCCCCCAGAGCATAGTTGTATATCCTAGTTGTAGGCCCTTCTAGCTCTTCTTTGTGGGACGCTGCTTCAGCACGGCTTGACGAGTGGTGAGTAGGTCTGCACTCAGGATCCAGAGCGGCAAACTCCAGGCCACCGAAGCAGAACACGCCAACTCAACTGCTACTCCACCCGGCTGGCCCCAATCTACAGAATCTTAAAGAAATTGCCAACATCTGTTTCTGCCTGTGGGTTAATGGCATAGAATTTTCTCACATTTTAGCAACTTAAAAATATTGTGAAAGAAACTGGACACATTGCATTATGCAACCCAGTTCACCTCTCAATTTATAAAAAGAAGATCCCTTAGATTAATTTTAGCTTTAATGATGCATTTCAAAGACGAGAATGAGATATGGAGAAAGACAGACGAGGGAAATTCCACACAGTAATGTGAAGGGTAAAGAAGGGACAGCTTCCGTAACTGTATGCAATAATGACCCAGTCACTCCATCCATCCCACAGGGAATGCTCCTTTGGATAATTAGGGAAGAGAGTGGACTTTGGGGAAATTCATGTAAAACTGATTGTAGAGGCTTGACACTAAAGTAACATGGGGAAACAAATAATATCTTGAATTTATTTAGTGCTTATTATTTGTCAGACAATATTCAGAGAGTTTTATTTGTATTATTGTATTTAACCTTTAAAACCATCCTATGTGTCAGATGCTATCATAAGGCTCATTACACAGATGATGTTGAGTAGAATACCGAAGGTCATACGGTTGGTAATTATAGATTCTGAAGCTCAAATTCCAAAGCAGAATTTAGACTCTGAATTCTCAAAAAGTATACTATGCAGGCATCCGGTCCCACTTGTGCAAAATTACAAAACAAAACTGAGAAAGACTATATATGAGATGGGCAATCCACTCTCTCTGATTATTGTTTTTTTGTGTTTGTCCCTAAAGTCTGTTCAACCACATTCAGGTTTTAGAGGTAGCATTTTTCCATTACCATGAAGAAATGGATTTGAAAAATATGATATTTCTTTAAAATTAATCTTTTTAAGAAAATTTGATGGCGTTTATTAGGACCTCAAAATTTTTGCTACATCATTTTTATGATCACAGCTCAATCATCTAAAAAAGGCTATTGCTTATATGGGAAACAGGTTTTACTATACAGATAGTTAAATAGAAACACCATTAGGCTTGGATTGTGATCATACGTTTCAAAAGGATCTGGACTAAAACTCAAAATTTCAGTCTATAATTTCTAATATCTTACTGATTGAAAATGTTTCCAAGTATTTTGCACCTTGCATACCATGTAAATGGTTTGTTTCTCTGCCCTATGCTGTTTAATTTGCCATAGTGTAGATCTACTTAATTTATCTTATTTTAATTGTCATGGTGGGATACTTCACATTATCATGGATTTATGTTGTTTAAGCATTCATTTATGATTTATTTATTCTCATTGAATGTGTGAAGAAATTTGAAGACTCTCATAAATATTTGAATCAGATATGTCTATTTTTAATAAGATACAATATTGATAAAGTATAGAATTTTGTACCATTCTGGGTCAAATTAATAGTTTTCAATAGTTTAGAGTAATAATTATGTTCATAAGAACATTTGCAATAGTCAAATATTTATTAATAACTAAAATGTATAACACACAATCGTAGCTTCTGGAGATACAATTATTAATAAGATATGTTTACTATCCTGACAGACCCACCAGATGATAGGGGAAAACACACTATCAAGAAGTAAGTGTTGTGAATACTCAACAGGTAAGTCAAGGGGTTGGATCCTCCTACTGGAAGCTATCTCTTGAATGCTCAGACTACTACTATAAATTGTGACTATTTTCCATTGTAAATGCAGATATAGATTCATAACTGTAAATGAAGCTATTTAATTCTGTATATATGCAATGAACTGCCAGAAGTCCTGACAATGCAACTCCTTCTTTAGGCAGCTGGTCTCATCTACTGATTCACATTTGATTTTCTCATTTTCATACTTTCTTGAAGTATAAGATTCTGAAAAGCAAGTCCTGATACAGATGTGGAGTTATCCTTCAGGCCACCTCATGATGGACAGCTCAGGAAATCTGAAATTTCCTCTACTCATAACTCATTCAAACCCCCCAAAGCAAACAGTTTACCAATTTCAAAGCATGTTTCATTCAGCTTATTGTTGTTGCTGGTTTCTGCCTTTTCTCTGTTATCTCTTATTTTCTGTCATCTACACTTATATTCTCTCTCTGATGTTTGAGTACAAATTTGCCTAAAAGCACAAAGGATAGAACAGTCTCTTGCTCTTCACAAATGATCATCTACAAATGTGGACACTGAAATAGAGCACATTTAATATAATTCTGCGAATATCAAGTTGCACACCTTACATGTAAAATTGGCTGGATCATTCCCAAAAGGCCTGACAAGTGATTTATTTTCCTCAAGTGAAAATGAATATCTTGTATTCAACATAGACTCAGATAACTAGAACTAATAATATAAAAAAGATAACTAGTCTCATATATTGATTATTAATAATCCATCTTCAACACATTGTAATTCACCCTGATTAACATACCAGCAAAAGTGTTATCGTGTCATTTAGGATAAAAGTTTCAATGACAAGAATTCAGAAACACACATCTGGAAAGATCATAGCATTTCAGACAAGAATATAAGTTGGGATGTGATTTTTCCCAAGATGACTGAGAAAAACCAAGTAATACTTCTGGATTTTTAGTATAGAATTCTTTCTACTGCACCATGATTCTGCCTAAAATCTTTATTTTGGCATTCCAAATTGAGCTAAGGATAGCAATAATTAATTCCAAGCAATTTTGAAAAGTAGGAGAAATGTCTATGTAGCACCCAAACCATTCATTTTGATTTGTATTATCCATTTTTTCCTCCAATAACCTAGGTTGTAATGAATGTAAATTTAGTTTGTGTGTGTGTGTGTATGTATCTTCAAACAAGACATTGCTTTCATTGGACTTTCTTGGCTGGGGAGAAATTAATACATTTATGTCTGCTCAGTTGCTTTCTTATGAGTGTTGATATTCAGTTTAATGAAAGAAAATTCAACGAGCATACAACGAGCACTCACAATGTGACTTTTTTTATTGTGTGGGTGACTTATTCTTCAAGTCTTGGTGCTCATAGTAAAGCAACTCAGAAAGGCAGTTATTTAAACATCGGCCTATAATTGCATGTTCCATGCAGTAGTTATTACTTTATATAAATATATAAATAAAGTTATTAGAGATGAGATTGTTTTCATGGAGGGTCTCTGAAGTCCAAAAAACATTCAAGAATAAAAGAAATCATATATAATGTCAAAAATGCCATCTTTATGAGAGATATTCGGGACAAAGTAGCTTTCTTGTTATTGGGTAGATCATCTCACAGTCACGCCCACTCACATATACCTTCCAGTTAGAGTACTGAAGTCTAATCATTGTAGTTGAAGCATGAAATTTGTGAAAAGGAATGGAGTAATTGTGGGAGGAGATTTCAAACTCTTATTTTCTAAAGAGTTACTCTGTGTGAGGCCCTGTGGAGCAAACATTGTTGAGTAAAGTGTCACATTTTTTATATAAAGCTTGTGATCCCCTCAAATTCATTATCGCCCCTTTTGTTTGCAGCCTCTGACACCTGAGTTCAACACCTTCAGAAGATCACATGGAAAATAGGAACAATGTGACTGAGTTTGTCCTCCTGGGGCTCACACAGAGCCCTGAGGGGCAAAAAGTTCTATTTGTCACATTCTTACTCATCTACATTGTGACGATAATGGGCAATCTGCTCATCATGGTGACCATCTTGGCCAGCCGGTCACTGGGTGCCCCAATGTACTTTTTTCTGGCTTACTTATCATTTATTGATACTGTTTATTCTACTGCCATTGCTCCCAAAATTATTGTAGACTTGCTTTATAAGAAAAAGACCATTTTCTTCCAGGCTTGCATGACTCAAGTCTTCGTAGATCATTTATTTGCTGGTGCTGAAGTCCTTCTTCTGGTGGTGATGGCCTATGACCGATATGTAGCCATCTGTAAACCTCTTCATTATTTGATCATCATGAATAGGCGGGTATGTGTTGTCATGCTGCTGGTGACCTGGTCTGGAGGCCTTCTGCACTCATTGGTTCAATATCTCTTTATTTATCAGCTCCCTTTCTGTGGCCCCAATGTCATTGACAATTTCGTGTGTGATATGTACCCCTTATTGAAACTTGCTTGCACCAATACCTACCTCATTGGGCTCTCTATGATAGCTAATGGAGGGGCAACTTGCACTGTCATCTTCTTCATTCTCCTAGTTTCCTATGGGGTCATATTATACTCCCTTAAGAGTCATGGTTTGGAAAGGAAACGCAAAGCTTTCTATACCTGTGCATCCCATATGACTGTGGTCTTTTTATTCTTTGTTCCCTGTATCTTCCTGTATGCAAGGCTCAATTCTACTTTTCCCATTGATAAATCCATGACTGTGGTTTTAACTTTCATAACTCCCATGTTGAACCCCTTAATCTACACCATGAGAAATGCAGAAATGAAAAATGCCATGAGAAAACTGTGGAGCAAAAATGTGACTTTAGTTGGAAGAGGGCTGTATCCCTCATGCAGAACATAATATTCATTCTTTCACAGAAGCATGGACTATTTTCACTATCAGCGATTATATTTAAAATCATTTCCTTTAGGCTGTTTTGTTTATTTATTCTGAAACAGTCATATAAATTAATCTTATCTAAGTGGAATATGTTATAGACCTCAAATGGCAAGAAATTGTATAGGTTTAATCTCTTATAAAGGTAACCATATTATGTTAAGAATCTTTAGTGGGCAGCAAGTTTTTGGTTTTATTTCAGGTTCTTGTTTGTGGGGTATGCTACCTCCCTGGTACATAAAAAATGTGACCTAATGGAACTTGTTCCCTTTTCTTCAAAGAGAGTAAAATTTTAAAATTAAAAATTCAGGTGCTAAAAAATGTTAACTAACTGTAATAGCAAATGTCTTAGTCAAATTCATTAATTTAAAATTTCACAGCACATCTTCATAGCTGAGGACAAATCCATGAGAAATGAACTTGGTTAATTTTATACTGTGATGGTAGCATGTAGTTGATTTTGTATATTTCTGATCCAGTTTTGGACAGAAAAATTAAATTGTTCAACCTCATTTTGTACATCTAGATCAATAGTCCTCCTCCAATAGTTGAAATACATATTTAAGTCATTCATATCACAGTAGAGCCCCGGAGTCTGCCTACATTTAATTAAACTCTCTGGGTATGCTTTTTTTTTTTTAAAGATTTTATTTATTTATTTTTCCCCCCAAAGCCCCAGTAGATAGTTGTATGTCATAGCTGCACATCCTTCTAGTTGCTGTATGTGGGACGCGGCCTCAGCATGGCAGGAGAAGCAGTGCCTTGGTGCACGCCCGGGATCCGAACCGGGCCGCCAGCAGCGGAGCGCGCGCACTTAACCGCTAAGCCACGGGGCCGGCCCTGCATATGCTTTTTTTAATGAAATGGATGTTTAACATTTTGGAACAGATTATTTTGTTTTACGTAATGAATGCCTTTCTGATTTTCTGTAAACTACATGTTGTTGGCCTAAGTGATAAATAAAAGGTGTCTTCTCTCTGTATAATTGCTCTATAGCAGTTTTGGGGATCAAATACCGTTTTAGAAACATCATATTTTTAAGGCTCTGGCATTACATGTTCTTTGTTAGAAGTCAACTCTCGACATAGATACTAAGGCAGAAAATATGCCTTCATCCTTTCTCAATTTGTAATTGCATTTATTTAGTATATGGCAATGTTAATGCCTCCACTTATTTGATACATACGGAATAGATGCCAGCCATTAAGTTTCATTTATTTTTCAGTGAAGGAAATAAAAAGTACTCTAGATGTTTTAATCAGGAAGAAATCCAGTACAGTGAGTTAAATACTTCGTAATGCTCAGGATTGGAGGAGCTGACATCTGGATGCTGGAGTGAACACGGTTGGGATCAAGGATGCACCACCTGAGCTGTGATGCAGAAACGAGGAGGCTGGACTCAGAGTGAAAGATCGCTGCACGCACTTCTCAAAGTCTTCATGCCCTGAGTTTGTAAAGATAATTTCCTTTAAGCGTTTTAGTTTTCCTTTTCACATTTACATCTTTAACTCACATAGGATATAAATTTTCAGGTATGGTATGAGGTAGAAATATATTTTCCTTTCCTATTATAAAGATAAATAATTTTTCCCAGCACATTTATAGAATAACCATTCTGTTTCCCAGTACCCTGTAATACCACTGCTTTCATATTTAAAATCTGTATTTCTACGATTCTATTTCTTAGCTTTCTATTTTGTTTAATTATTGTATCTATCCTTGAGTCAATACTATATTGCTGCAGTGTTTCAAATACTACTGCAGTATAAAAATCCCCAAAATTTCGTGACTTAAAATATCAGCGTTCACTTTATTATTTCAGATGGTTTTAGTGGGTCAGAATTTGATCAGTTCAGCTGCGTAATTCTGACTCATCTTCCCATGAAGTTGCAGTCAAAAATTGTCTGAGACTGAAGTCATCTAGGCTTGAAAGGCTTGAACAGTGGGAACTGGAATAGCTGGTACTCCTTGCGATCATAAGGGTATAGCTCTAATTCAATAGAGTTGGTGTCCTTATAAGAAGAGAAGGGACACCAGCGCTCTCTCTCATGTGTGCACAGAGGAAAGGCCATGTGAGGACAGAGTGAGAAGGCGGCCATCTGCAAGCTAGGAAGAGAGGCCTCACCAGACACCAACCCTGCTGTCCCCTTGATCTTGGACTTCCAGCCTCTATAACTGTGAGAAAATAAATGTCTGTTGGTTAAGGTACCCAGTCTGTGGTATTTTCTTTGGCAGCCCAAGCCAAGTAATATGATGATGATGATAAAAAATAATCTGGTTTTGGTGAACAGAGCCCTGAATTGAATCACCAGGTTCAATTGAGAAAAATCATGGTTTTTCATCCAATCACCAGATGTGAATAATTTCCAAATCCAGAGCTTTTTGAATGAAGGAGTCATTTGTCAGGTATCCTTGAATAAGAACTCTATGACATCACCACAAATAGGTGGTATAAATCTTCATCATAACCTTTCTCTGAGGGATCTGAGACCACTTACTAGGGTAACTGCACACTGAGCAAAGAGAAATACTCAAATCTTTCTGGATATTACTGGAAATAGATTCTAAGCTAACGCTTATTTCTGGGTGGCGGAATGCCACTATGGTCCACTAGTCAGAAAGCCAACTGAAAGTGAAGGAATATTGGCCCAAAGCTATCACAGTGGGCCAGTTCTACCTATATCGTTAGACTAAAAGTATTCTGTAGGAGGCATAAATTTCCATAGTGGGTCCCTGATCACTGGAGTAAAGTTATCTTGGCATGAAGGACTGTGTAGAAGTATTTGGAACTAATCTTTCTTTCCAAAATAGTAAGCAAAAAGCAGCTCCATATCCTTGTGTACCAGAAAGATCTTAGAGATGCAGGGAGTGAGTCTTATCACATTTCCACTTAATTTACTTGTTTGGCTTAGGAATAAAATGGAGAGACAGGCCAAATCTGTGTGGAAAATGGAAGCTTAAAAAAATTCTGTAACATTAATCTTTGTTTTGTGATTTGCCTTCACATGAGAAAATCTTATAGGAGAGCGTCAAAGGCTACAGTTCCTTATGATCTTTCAGCGTCTTCATTTCCCAAGGCAGATCTCACTTGGAAAACTATGAGGTTCATTGGAGAAATTATACAGATCAATTAGGCAAAAAAAACAATGTCTTTACTTTGAATTACTGTGTAACAAGTGAGAATTCCAGCTATTCCATCTAGGGAAAAGATAAACAGCTTAGGATTTAGGAAACCTAAATTCTTATCCTGAATCTGTCACCATCTGAATGTGCAATTTTGGGAATGTTTCTTTTCTTTCCTGGGTCTCAATTTCTTCCTATGAAAAGCAAATAGAGTGAATCAGATACTCTCCAATAATCCAATCAATTCCCAATGCCTAAGATTTTTTAATTTGTTTATCTATGTATAGATAAAATTATGGCCTCCATATACTTGAATTCTCAGAATATTCTCATTACAATATAAAATTGAAATCTAAGATTATTATTCTGCTTAAATTGAAACATGGCTCAACACTTTCCAGAGACTTCTGATTTTAGAGATCAGAGAACACTGTGGAACTGAAAGAAAGAAACTGCCTTTTAGTTCTACCGCTTGCTAGTTACACCATCCTGGACAAGTGGAAGTCTAAGCCTCAGCTTGTCTATGAACTGGGCAAAGTGTATTCATCTCATAGCGTTATTCGAGATTAAATAGGAAAGAGAATTGCAATAGTAAGTGCTCAATATCTGATGCTTCCTTTTAATAGCAAATTTAGGGCAGATTAGAAGTGAACAGGCATAGTATTATGTTATTAACTGACTTAATGAAGTAAATAAATAAGTAATAATAATTCTAAATTCTCCTGAGAGGGAAGATGGGAAATTCTCAGAGGAAGAAGTTGACATATTTCAAATTCCCAAGTGTTTTGTGAATCCATTTTTGAATGCCTCCACAAGGTAGAATGAGAAAATGTCTTTTTAAAGCCTTTGTTGAAAGATGGATATTAAAGAAGGAGCATGCTAACCATCTTTGTAAGTTTTTACATAGGAGGTAAGGTGGGACCAACATCAAGATCAAGACTTGAGGCCAGGCAGACTTGAATCATATCTTCTAGTCTGCTCCTCACTAACTGTATGTCCTGGGGTACAAGTTTTAACCTCTACTCATCTCAATTTTCATGTCTGTAAAATAGGAGGAACCTTCCAACCACATATAACTCTTTTTAAAATATATTAAATGAGATAATTTGTGTAAATTATTTTGCACAATGCCTAGCATATATGAAACAGTCAATATTAGTTTTTGATCATTAGTTATAATAATAATGGTTAACCTTCCCACAGAACTCTATAATTTACAAAATAATTCACATCTCTTAAGATGAAAGTAAGCTTAATTTCCTTAATTATCCTGAGATAATTTTAATATTTCTGACACCACAAAAATCAAATAGAGGTGAGAAAGAGCTGTTGGAACATTCACAAGGGTACTAAAATTTCTTTCAAAAGTGTCTTTTCTAAAATTAGAATAGTAAATAATCATCAAATAAAAATATAATATACAGAGAAGTAAAAAAAGAGAAAAATGTTAGTTTCAGCATTACAATAAACCTAGAAAATGATAGTTTTGCCCTATTTACTTTCTGTATTTTTTCATGCAGACATTTATGCAATTGTGCTTATATTATTCCAAAAAATGTATAACATTTAAAAATGTAGTAAATCAGTTTATTTCTATCAAGCTAAAAGATTTTGGAGAAATGTTTCTTTAATTTGTGAAGGCAAAAAGGGATGCCTTATCTAAATGTGCTGAAATGACTTATAGCCTTTGTACTAATAGACTGTTCAGTAGGCCTTTTCTTTCTTGAGTCACAGGTAGTTTGGTTCTTAATGAAAGAGAGCATTGCTGGGTGAGGTGCTCTTGGTTGTTCCACGTGTTATTGTACGAGAGAGGTTAGTGAAACACCATGGTTATTGGTGGAATATGTGGTTTCTGGTACCACTTTTGAAAACAATCAAACCTAAGGATGTCCCTCTCTCCAAGAATTGAGATGATCTTACTTGATAAAATATAGGAAATAATTGGAGCCTCATCGCTTCCAAATTCTTAATCCCTTTGCACAAGAAATTGCAGTCATTTGCTTTCTGAAGTGATGGGAAACTCGGGTCGTTCTTTCAAGATTAGGCATTTGGAATTCTAGTCCCTACTTTAAGTGTTCACTTAATCTTCAGTGCAAAATGTTAAAGTGCCTATCTTAGCACGCTAGTCGCAAGGACGTGATCCAGTGCTGCATCATCCTGGGCGTCTGCATTTGATTATACGGCCTCTCGACAGGACTTGAGTACATGTCTCTGACTCTTTTAATGTTTTCTCTCTTTTTCGTTGGAATGTACGTTGTACATATAACAGACCAGCAGCTCTTTGAGAGCAGGGTCATGTCTCTGCATCCTTCCTTGTAGAAATCTTCCAGCACCTTACACGTATTAGGTCTTAATAAATGGTTATTGAATTAGCATGCGAATCAATGAAAGTTTGGACAGTAAGAAATTGAATCAATGGATGAATGAACGAATAATGGGTTCTGAAAAATAAAGGAGTGTTTTTCGTAAAAGGAACAAGTGGTTTTTATCTGGTTGTGATAATACTGCAACCATGTCTTATTTGCTAACTTCTCTATTAATTCTCCAGAATATTTAGATGATATCACTGCAAGTGAAAGCCAGAGACCAAAGCAACTCTGTTTTCAAGAGAGAAAACATTGAATTTTTTAAACTGGGTTCTCTCTCTCTGGCTCACACAGAATCACACAGAAAAAAATTGTTATCTTGCCTTATCTAATCAATGGTGATATTGCCTTTTAATATATCTTTATTTTTCAGCTTGGGGGCTGAAAAAAAGAGGCTAGTTGGAGTCCTAGCTGTATAGCCATCTTAGTTTCTATATTATTATACGCGTCGCTGATGGGCATGTATAGGATCTTCACATTTCCTTGCCCTCTTGGTAGCTATGCCTCTACTAGAGGCTTCTCAGATTATTCTCCCCAGGCTTTATCCAGAAGGTACTGAAGCGATGTTTTCTAGGGCTCTAAGGGAAGAAATATTATTTACTTGTCGAGTACACATTGTTATAGGTTAAGTAACTCTAGGAAAACAAAATCTAGAGGTATGAGAAGGGGATGGAAAGAGTGAACAAGTAGAGATCTTTTTTGTAGAGGAGAGAGGGTGTTGAGCAAAAAAATAGAAAAAATGGGTTTGAAGCAGAGAGTATCAGTGAATGACAACACTTGTAAGTAAATCTATTTCTTTATGTTAGAATATTACACTTGACATTCATATTAAAACTGTAATCATGTGTGACAAACACTGTCTCTATCTGTCTAATACCACAATTAACTAATAATTCTGATGCATGCAGAATGTGTGTGTGTGTGTGTGTGTGTGTGTGTGTTAAATAGCTTACAAATAGTCATGTTGGTTAAGAAGAAAAAAGACTCATGCTGGGTGTTTAAAAACCATGCAGATAAATGATAGACAAACATGTTCTCATTCTTTTTAATATTCATTGCTTTGGATGGCATATAGAACCTTATAGAAAGAACACTATAATATTAATAGTCATAGTCAAATGTCATCCATTTTCATAGTCAGTAATGATAACCTACTCTTCTAAAAATATTCAAAAAGAATTAAAATAGCTGATACTGCCAGCTTCTTACTTTGTATCTACTTTATGCCAGTTACTAAGCTACTAGCCCTCTCACTCTCAGACACTCTGAGCCAATTATCTTCATTTTACAGTAAACGGTCAAGAGTTTCAAAAGTTAAATACAGTTTATAGAATTTTTGTGCTCTTTATTTCAACATAAGGCAAGGATTGCAGCCTACTCTACTGACTTACACTGAACAGCTTCCTTACCCTCTCCAAGTCTTAGTTATTTCACCTGTTAAATAAGGATGATACAATGTCTGACTCAATGTTGATATAAGGATTAAATGTGTCTGGCACTTGATAAACATTCAAGCAAATATTGACCATGTTAGTTGTGAAATCTAGATGTGAAATTGCCTCAGCAAATGAAAGCACTGTCTTCAGATGATGTTGTCCTAAGCTTTGGTGTACTTTTTACTCTTTTATCTCTTTACCTCCATGTCAAGTCCATTGGCAAATTCTATTGGCTCCACCTTCCTAGTACATCCACCTCTGCTGCCATCCTGGTGCAGACCTCCATTACTTTTCAGCTCGATGGTCACAGTAACCTCCTGATTAGTCTGCCTTCTACGCCTGCTCCTTTATAGCATACGCCCCACAGAGCAGCCAGATTTATCCACTTGACGTTTGAGTCAGAACACGCCATTCTTCTGTGGAAAACCTTCCAATGGCTTTACTTGTCACTTGGAATAAAATCATCTCTCTTGCAATGCTCTACCAGGCTCTACAAGATCTACTCAACTAGTCCTTGTTCTTTCCACTCCAGCTACACTGGCCTGCTTTGTCCAATTATACCAGCCATGCTCCCTCCTCGGGGACTTTTCACTTGCTCATCCTCCTATCTGGAACTTTCTTTCCTTAGATATCTTTGTGGCTCCTTCCTCACATCCTTCGAGTTTGGCTTATGCATTCCCTTCTCAAAGAAGCCGTCACCAACTACCTATAGAAAATAATCCTTCTTCCCAGACTTGATGTATCCTTCACCCTGCTTTATTGTTCCCATAGCAGAGATTACAGTTTGACATACTATATAATTCCTTTTTTATTTGTTATTTTCTGTCTCATCTATTAGAATGTAAGCTCCCTGAAGTAGACACTTTATCTTTTTTTTAATTTTCTTTTTTTATTTGTACTTCTATATCTCCATTTCTTAGACCACTGAGCACATAGTAGATAATCAATAAATATTTGAAAATGAACTTATAAATGAATGACTAAATAGAGCTTAAAACTGTACTCCATTACATAATCCTTCCCCTACACACATATACACACTGGCACACACACTTACATACACACACCATGGCCATATTGACGTAATTCGTTCAACAGCCTGGTTTCATTTTGATTGATCAGGATCTCCTATTAGCAAAATCTGGGTGGCAGTGGAATTGGGAGGTTAATGAAAATGCTTTCTAATAAAGTACTTTATTTCCATTTGATTTCAAAGCAAGTTTTAAAGGAGATTTTTAATAAATTGATAAATGGAAAAAAGTCTCAAACAAAATAAAACAGAAAACCCATGGTGAAATAATACACAGTGTAAGAATATCTGGATTTTTATAAGTCTTTTAGTTTCTCTCTCTAAAATATAATGATCTCTTTTCTAATATGCAAAGGGAAAAGAATTTTTTAAAAAGTAAAATCATGACTCTCATACAAATCTAAAGTGAACACGACAAATATTTTTTTAGCCCATTAATTAAGGAGGGAACTAATAAGATATTATAATTAGTCTAAAGGATAATTCAACCTACCACACTTACATTGTTCAATCAGGGACGCGTAATTAATTTAGAAATAAATGCAAAACTGGTTGTATCTGTAATGGTCAGAGAAACCAATTGAATTTCTACCAGACAATATATGCATTCCTATGGTCAAGGATTATTTGAGTTATCAGTTTTATACAACTGAGAGAGCTGTAAAATAGTTTAAAGGTAGTGAAAGGTACAAAGCCTATAGAATCGTAAAACCCCCAATAGAGTGCTATAGATAATGTACACATTTTCATTAAAGACACCCAATATCTTTATGTTACTTTTCAAAGTCCTATGCAATATTTTTTCCTGACAAATTTAAGTTTATTTAGTAGCCAAACATCAAAAGAGGTACAGATGCTTTTTAAATAAAATAAACTTATGCAAGGTGAAAACTATTTTCTCATTTATTTTTATTTATTTACAAAGGAAAAAAATATGAACTTTCTGCATGCATAGGAGTCTTGAAACAGCATACTTAACAAGAGAGATTAAAAAGAGTGTAATTATGATTACTTATCAAGGTATGGAGAGGGTTAAGGGAAGCTAATAGAGGATAATAATGCACCCCAGTGCCGATAACAGTAGAGAGCCATTCCCACAACTGGGGCTGAGAGAGAACGGGAGAGAGTGGTCACAGGAAGCCAGAGGGTCCTCCTGGAAGAGTGCAGCCTCAGTTAAAGGCGCCCAGCCTTTGACAGACCACAGAAGGGAACCAGGACAATAAACACCCTGACATTCTTTTCTTCTCATCGGCCCTCTAACATTCAGCTGGTACTACCTGTTGGCCAGAAGGTAAGGGGAGCCGACTAGGGATGGCAGCTGCTCAAGGTGGAGAGAGTGAGAGCAGATCTGAAGGGGTGAAAGGAGCACACGTAGTTCACATTCCAACAGATTGTCAGTTTTTTTCTAAGTAAGAGAGTGAACACTTTTTTTGGATTTAGCTGGAAAAAAGAAAACACAAAGGAAATAAGTAAGGAGTCATTCAATTTATTTATTCACTTCATGTATTGAACAAATAAGTCAGTCAGATATTGAACCAAGTGCTGGGGATAAAGAGGTGAACAAGACAGACACAGCCCTATTTTTCTGTGACTTATTTAAAGGACTTTGAAATGGAAGAGGGGGGTGAATTAGACTTAACCTGTGTATCAACAGCGTGCAAAACCACAGCCAATAGTTGTAGAGTTTTGTTTTCTTTTTTTTTTATATATATTTAAGGAAGAGTTTTTAACATTTATTACTGCCTGAGAAGCAATCCGGTTTATTGTATGGTGAGCTCCCTGTGCCTGGATGTCCTCTAGCAAAGGCCCAGTGACAACCTGTCAGAAGGTGTTGAAGAAGGATTTCAGCATCCTTGTAAGAAACTGAATTAGGCAGCTTCAAAAGTCCACTCTTTTTATAAAGTAAAAATAAAGTAACATGTTTCTTCTCCTCTGGCACACTGTGAAAGAAAATTGCTTATGTTATTGAAATGCTTTGGATTTATCTGAAAACCCAAAATATAAAGTTATCATCATCTTGCTGTTGAAAATATTGTCTTGACAGGTTAATTCCCTACTTCTGAATTCATCATCAGCATTGAAATGAAAGAAGACAGGATGAATGTGACTGAATTCATTCTAATGAGACTTACTAATGAGATTCTCTAATGAGAATCCTAGTTTTGGTGTTACTTATCACCTACACTGTCACTGTCCTGGGCAACCTGCTTATTGTGGTTACTGGAATCTGCAGCCAGACTTTGGACTCCCCAGTGTATTTCCTCCTTGCCTTCTTGTCTTTGAGAGATGTATGCTATTCCTCTCCCATAATCCCTAAAATGCCAGCTGATTTGCTCTTGGATTCAAAATGTCTCTTTCCATGGCTGCATGACACAGCTCTTTATTGAACATTTCTTAGGCGTTTCAGAGCTTGTCCTTCTTGTGGTCATGGCCTACAACCACTACATGGCCATCTGTTGACCTCTGCACTATGTGACCACATAGTGATCACATGAGCCACCACATATGCTGCCTCCTGGTGGGGGTGTGTTGGGCAGTGGGTTTTTTCCACTCTATTGTAGAGATTGTAGTTACTTTCAGGCTTCTATTCTGCGGCCCCAACATTATGGATCACTTCATGTGTGACATTATCCCCCTGATACAACTTGCCTATACTGACACTTTCCTGGTTGGTTCCTTGGTTGCTACCAATGGTGGGTAATTCCTGTGATCACATTTGTAATGCTATTTGTACCCTATGTGATCATCCAGTGCTCCTTGAGGACTCACAGCTCTGCTGGGAGGAAAAAGGCTCTCTCTACCTGTGGCTCCCACATCACACTTGTCTTGTTCTTCATGCCCTATACTTTTATGTACCTGTGACCAGCAGCTACCTTTCCCCTGGATAAGGCCATAGCAGTATTCTATCCTCTTGTTACTCCCATGTTAAACCCAGTTATCTACACACTAAGGAATGCAGAGGTAAAAAATGCCATTTTTAGAAGGTAAGTAAACGGAAATACAATTTCAGACAATAACTGACACTGACCCAAGATGATTTTTTTTCGACCATGATTTTTATGTTTTATTACTTTAAAGCCCTTCCCATACCTCTCATTTGACACTTACAACACCTTTGCAAGGTAGGTGTTATTATGATTATTCCTATTTTACAGATGAAAGAAAATGAAGTTCAAGAAAGTTAAATAACCAGCCTAATGTCAGAGACAAAGCTAGTATTCAGGTCTATGTTCTTCTAAATCCAAATTTGATGCTCTTTCCACCATTTCAAATGTTATCAGAAAAAAAAGCAGCATTTATATCAAAACCTCTCTTGTTTTGCAGCAAATTGAAACACTTTCTTTTCTAATTACAGAGTTGTATAATGTGCCTGCATGTTGGTATTCAGAAAGCTGTTTTGCTTCCTGCTACCTGGGACAGTGTGGAATATAATTAAGAAAAAGATACTTGCCAATACCCTCTTGGCACACACTTGATATACCTAATGCTAAAAATTATATTAGGTTTCTCATTCTGTTGAGTAAAAATTGTCAGTGATTATAAAAATTAATTGTATTTAAACCAATGAGAACTTTTTAAAGTGTTCTCAGATAGTCACCACAATCTTGTAAAATTGAAATTTAGTGTTCTTATTTTACAGAAAAAATAAAGGATCAGAATGGTTAAATAACTAGGTCATAGAAGACGTAAGTCAGTCTTGAACTCAAATATTCTTACTCTACATCCTATGACCTTTTCATTATACAGAATTCCTTGGGACTAATATTTGGTCAAGGCTTGGCAAGTAAAAATATTTTTAGAGGGGCCAGCCCATGGCTTAGCAGTTAAGTGTGCACACTCCACTACTGGCGGCCCAGGTTCAGATCCCGGGCGTGCACTGACGCACCGCTTGTCCACCCATGCTGAGGCAGCGTCCCACATACAGCAATTAGAAGGATGTGCAACTATGACATACAACTACCTACTGGGGCTTTGGGGAGAAAAAGGGAAAAAAGGAGGAGGATTGGTAATAGATGTTAGCTCAGGGCTGGTCTTCCTCAGCAAAAAGAGGAGGATTGTCATGGATGTTAGCTCAGGGCTGATCGTCCTCCCACACACACACACAAAATTGATTATATGCCACAGGAAGTGACAATTTATTAGATTAAAGATCATTAGTGGCAATTAAATGAAAGTATTTTTCAAGAACATATGGTAAAAATATCTGAAAAATAATTTTCCATTAAAAAGTTGGCTTTATACTTAGTTCCTTGAATCTGGAATCTTCTTTGAAACTGCTTTAGAAGATCATTTATAAGGGATATTAAAAAAAACAGAAATCATTACTCCATAGTTGACCAAAGAAAGTATTTCTTAGCTAAACAACTGACCTAAATTAGAAGACATTGTTGTGAATTAATTTGGGCTTTTTTCAAAAATTAAGTTTGTTAACAAAAGACAAATGCACATGCATGTCATAGATGGGTTTATAGCTTCCTCCTTTGACAGAAAGATCTAGCCTCCCATCTCATGAGCATCTGAGTTTTACTGAAGAAATCAATGGACTCCATGATGTAACAATATTTAGCAAGCATATCCTGATTGTGGAAACATGATAGAGAGTAAGAACACCAGCTTCAGGAGCAGGAGGCATGGATTTTATTTCTCACTGTGGCATCATCTCATTCCATGAGGTTAAACAGCTTTTCCCATTTCTATAGTTAGTTTACTTTGATAATTTAGAAGGTGTTTCTATGTTCTGTGATTCTGTCCGTGTCAATATTTTCATTACCATAAATATTGTTATATTTCTTCTACTTCAGTAAGAAGAAGTAAAATTGGAAGAGTTATGAGACATTATGTGTCTGTAGGTTAGCAATTGACCCTAGCCCATCTCCTCAAACTTAAGAGAAGTCCTTCTGGGATGAAAGCGTCTTTGGATTGGACTACGGCAATATGAGCTCTACTGTTGAGAGCTGTGTTACTTTGAGAACATATTCCTCTGCCTATTTAAATGCATGAAGTTGCCTATAAGGAAAACACTTTGGCAGGTACCCGGTTTTTGTGAAATTAGTCCTGAACCTATCAAACATCAAACCATACCTCAACTAGATTCTGACCGACTGGGATATGATCCGTATATAATTTCTACTGCTTTCATTCTGGTTTACCCTTTCAGTTTGAAAAATCTGTGTCGCTCTCTCTCCAGGGTTTCAAACCACTCTATCTTTAGATTTGTATTCTGGAAACAGATTTTCCTGGAATAGCTCCAGGAATTTACCTTTTGAAAAATTACCTTCGTGGTTTAGGTAATCACTCACTGATTTAGACCTAACTCCTCTGTCCTTGCTAATCTAGGCCTTGGGGAACTAGAGTAGACAGGTTTATGGGTCCTAGGCAATCTTTCTACCCATCACTGTAGCTGTATTGTTTTCATCATTATCACGTTAATCTAATTCCACAATTGGCACAAGAAACAACTACTTTGAAGCAGTACTGTAAACTTCACCTGGTGTGAAGTGGCAATATTATAATAGGGTTTGTAACTAATACTTAATGTACATCTGAAAACAATATTTAAAAATTATGATCAACCTGAATGGTAGATCGGTTAAAAAAACAAAATATTATAATGAAAAATTTTAAAGCCGGATAGTTACTCACCTAAATGTTTGATTTATACAATATCAAATATACAAATTCAGAAGTGGTTGACTTTTTTTTTCTTTTGTCATGGTGTTTTGTCTTCATGTAGACTTAAGGAAGGAGTTAAAAATTAAAGATGAATGCTATAAAAGTTCTCTTTTGAAGTTCACTCTAGTTAAGTGAAATAATTGGATGTTCACAAGATCTGCTAATGGTGGTGAAATACCCTTGAGGTCTAATTAGCCACAGCTAAGAAACTTCACAGAATTTACCTACAAAGAGGATATGTGTTAGCACTTATGAAGCTCAAGAGAAAGGCCTTATCCAAAGGTGCCATTTATAAATCAACAAAGACACTTATCGTAGCTGAGCAAGTTGGCATTTTTAACCTTACAACTATACTACTTTCTTGGCGAACTAACAGCTGCCTGGGGCCCTTGCCGTGGAGCTATGTCAGACAAGTTCATAGGTGAGGGTTTTTTTTTTTTTTTCCAGGAAATAATATAATTATAGAATCTCAGGTTTAAATGGGTCTTACAAATCACAGAATCACTCCTAACCCCCACTATTCTGAGTTTTAAATCTCTTCTTCAGCATGTCAAGCATCAAGAATGATGGAATCAATTACAATACTACAAATTTAGAAGTAAAAATATTTTGGGGTCTTTTTTTCTTATTCATGTATATTTAAATTAGAATCATATTATCAATTCAAATTGCATTCCAATTTTTCCCCACTTAATATTACAGCATAAGAATTTTGTTATGATATTTCACAATTTTTAAAAACATGTCTGTTAAAAATGACACATTATTCAAAGAGGTGTACTATAATTTACTTATCCATTTCTCTAATGTTGCATACTCCACGTAGTTTCTAATTTTTCACAGCTCGTAATAATTGTATTCAACATGCTTGTACATAATGATTTTTCTCTTTTAAAAATATTTTGTTTTCGGGTTTATTTCTAGAAAGATTATTGTGGAGTCAAGGAAAAAGACAAAAGTCATTTCTATTTCTCCACGGTCATTTCTAAATCACTTTTATTAATTATGTCTCATTCTTACTTTACGTCACTGCGCTCTTCTGATCTGCTGACAGTCCACCTCAGAACAAGGGAATGCAGTGAGGCTGTGCACATTGTGCTCACGTATGTGTAAGATCCTCATTCTGGATACTTAAAAAATAAAGCTCTTTATCCATTATCTTTGGAAAGAAGAGAAACTTATTTTTCAGAGTACATTTTATTATAGCAATGTTTTCTCTTTTCTTTCCTTTGGAGAATTTGTGTCCCCAAATTTCCTCATTCTATTAGCGATGTAATATCCTGTAACCAGGAATGATGGATGACGGATATTAGGGGTGGGGAAGACCTGAGAGTGCATATGGCAGAAACATAAAGGAGGGGGGGATCTCATGGACGGAGGAGCTGCTGCTGTTTGGTAATGAAATGTCGCGGTGGATTAATAAGGCATTGAACAGGGATACGTTTTATGACTTTATATGGACAAACATACATTAATGTACATAGTAAATGTCCAATAAATGCTTATAGACTGAGTGAACAAGTAATAGGTACTTATAGTAAGTAATAGATTTTATACATATTTTTGTGTATATACATGTATAGTACTTTATCTTATCTAGTAGACTATTTCTTTCTATTTTCTATATTAAATTTATATATATATATATATATAGACTTTTTTTTTTTTTTGGTGAGGAAGATTGGCCCTGAGCTAACATCTGTTCCAATATTCCTCTACTTTGAGTGCAGGTTGCCGCCACAACGTGGCTTGATGAGTGGTGTAGGTCCATGCCCAAGATCCAAACCCTGAACCACTGAAGGGGAGCACACTGAGCTTAACCATTATGTCGCCAGGCTTGCCCTAAATTTCTACTTTTGAAATTTGAAAATAAGGGTTTCTTTTGCTTGTGAGAGCCTTATGTATTGAATACGTATCTAAGAGTTTTCTTTGTTGTTGTTTTGTTTTTTTAATCCCAGTCTACCAAAGCTGTAAATAACTGAATATGGCTATGTTAAATTGTATGCGGAACAGAATTTTGAAGAACAAAAAAATATTAATTAAAAAATCACAATAATTATCTTGAAAGTAAAATGACCTAGTAACGTACTCTTTCCTAGAGGCAATTAATATTTTCATCCTTACCTAACAAATTATGTCAGAAACTATTAAACTGGAATGCAGCTTCATTCAAAAGTTGACTTACGTTTCTCCTAAAGTAGAGTAATGATGAACAGAGTGGGAGGATGAGAGCCCTTGAATGCCTGGGTTTATGGGCCGGGGAAGCATGTGTATTTTTACACATGAAGAAGTGGCTATTCACTAAGCATTTCTGCGTCACCCGATAGGTGCCAGACACTGCAGACATTATGCCAGACGCTGTGGTAGGCACAGCGAGGAAACACACATGAATGGCATATGTGTTATGGTAGGTACCAGGGAGGGTGCATCACCAATAACTTACACATTTCCCTAATCTGTCTGCTGCTTACGACAGATGTTTATTCACCATGTCTTCTTTCCACATTGAGAGGTGTGGGTTCAAATGTGAATTCTTCTGGAAGAGAGAATAACTCTTACCTTACAAAATACATCTGAGAGTTACAATTTATAAGCTGAGAGACACAGAGGAGGACTGAGAAGCATGGGGCACTGACATGACTAAGCAAAGTCACAGAGTTGGAACCGGAATAAGAATCCAGATCTCATGTATATAGCACAGTATTTTCTCATTAAATTACACATCAAATGTTACCCTATAGATGATTTATAGGTGACAGACACTAGATATCTGAAGAGATTGAAGACATCATGGAGGAAATAAGAAGTATCGAAATAACTACTGAGGCAAGGAGTGCCGGGGACATGCTCCACAGTGACAGTGACAGTGCCCACTCTATCTCTGTGCTATCAAATGCAGACTACAATCCTTTCCTGATTAATAGGTATCTTTCTTTTTCCCTTTGTAGGTAATTCAGGCCCTGGGAAGGTGTTATTTCCTAAATGGATCACCTCACATCTCCCAACAATGTGACTGAATTTATTCTCTTGGGACTCACGCAGAATCCACGCTTGCAGAAAATGCTCTTCATTGTCTTTTTGTTCATTTTCCTATTTACCATGTTGGCCAATTTGCTCATTGTCATTACCATCTCCCTCAGCCCCACACTTTCGGCTCCCATGTACTTCTTTCTTACTTACTTGTCCTTCATGGATGCCTCCTACACCTCTGTCATCACCCCCAAAATGATCATCGACCTGATGTACCAGAGGAGAACCATCTCCTTGGGTGGCTGCCTGACCCAGATCTTTGTGGAGCATTTCCTGGGAGGATCAGAGATCATCCTCCTCATTGTCATGGCCTATGATCGCTATGTGGCCATCTGCAAGCCCCTGCACTACAGGACCATCATGCGACAGGGGCTCTGCCGCCTCCTGGTGGTTGTGGCCTGGGTCGGGGGAATACTGCACGCCACTGTGCAGATTCTTTTCGTGGTTCACTTGTCCTTCTGTGGCCCCAATATCATTGACCACTTCGTGTGTGACTTCTTCCCACTGCTGAAACTTGCCTGCAGGGACTCCTACAGGCTCGGAATGGTGGTGGCAGCCAACAGTGGGGCTATGTGCTTGCTCATTTTTTCCATGCTACTCATCTCCTACATAGTCATCCTGAGCTCCCTGAAATCCCATGGCTCCAAAGCACGACGCAAAGCCCTCTCTACATGTGGCTCCCACTTTACTGTAGTTGTGCTCTATTTTGTGCCTTGTGTATTCACCTATGTGCGTCCTGTGGCCACCTACCCTGTGGACAAGTCGGTGACAGTGTTCTTTACAATCCTCACTCCCATGTTTAATCCTATGATTTACACAGTGAGAAACACGGAGGTGAAAAATGCCCTGAGGAGTTTGTTGAAGAGGAGAGTAACT
The DNA here is from genome assembly GCF_020826845.1 of Diceros bicornis minor. Lineage (NCBI taxonomy): Eukaryota > Metazoa > Chordata > Mammalia > Perissodactyla > Rhinocerotidae > Diceros > Diceros bicornis. The sequence continues at coordinate 21,045,559 of NC_080770.1, forward strand.
TAGGCTGTGCATAATGCCAAGAAATTGATGATATATATAAATAATGTGGATTATATGTGTTGTATACTGTGAAAGAAAATGAACAAATTTTGCAGATCACTGACAGAAAAAAAATCCCAGATACTAACATTTATTGAGTACTTAATAATAGCTAGGCTCTCTGACATGTACTTTTGATAGCTTTTAATGTGCTTTACCAAGGCTTCAATGTTCGTGTGCACAGATTCAGGATACGCAATGGAAAGAACAACTATAAATCCCTAGTTTGATGATTCTAGAGTATATTTTTCTCCAGAGTCCCACTGCTGCTTTACTAAATTTTTCATGCATATGTTACTTGGATGAAATTGGCTTTTTCATAGAACCTTGATCTCAGAACTTCTTTTATTTTTGCTTTGTCTGTGGTAAAGCAAAAAAGAAGATAGAAATTCTTAGATAGATATATGCAGAAGGAACAGTTGGGGAGTGAAAAATTCACTACTCATTCGTTTTTTTTGCCATTATGAATTTACCAAAAGCAAAAACAGAGACACTCAAAAAAGGAAGAAAGAATAATTTATAGCCTATCTTTAATTCTTTTTCTTGGCACAAAAAATAAGCCAGGGCCGGCTGCATGGCTTAGCAGTTAAGTGTGCGTGCTCCGCTACTGGCGGCCCGGGTTCAGATCCCAGGCGCGCACCGACACACCACTTGTCCAGCCATGCTGAGGCTGCGTCCCACATACAGCAACTAGAAGGATGTGCGACTATGGCATACAACTGTCTACTGGAGCTTTGGGGGGAAAAAAAAGGAGGAGGATTGGCAATAGATGTTAGCGCAGAGCCAGTCTTCCTCAGCAAAAAAAAAGAGGGGGATTAGCATGGATGTTAGCTCAGGGCTGATCTTCCCCACACACACACAAAAAAAGCCAGAAATTTTTAAATTACTCTGAATTTGGTCTTATTTTCTTAATATCATTATGGCACACAGCTTTTGTTGAGCATAAAAGATGTTTTTTCTTTTTCCTTACTAAGACTTGAGGAGCCATTTGAAGCAACAAGGGTAAACAGTCTTTAATCTCAACATAAAGGCATATAGTTATGTTCCAAAGCTATTGCTCTGTAGGTGTGACACATATATTTACATTAGATGAACACTTAATTATCTATCAGGCATATTCACTTCAGTTAGGTGATTTATCACATACTAAATTGGTAGTTTCAATATTGCTATGCCCATTTTACAGAGAAATTGATGTCAAGAGAAGTTTACTAATTTACTTGCCTCAAGTCGTATACCTAAGAGTTTCAGCTACAAAATTTGAATCCATGTTTTTCAGATCTCAGTCCTACTTTCTTTGAAATAAAACACAGTTGCCCATGGTATGTTTATATCTTTAGATAAGAAACTTTTCTGCAGTCTTAATGATTCACCTTGTCCTTCAAGAAAGATGGTGTCAAATTTGTTGTAGCCTTGTCTCACTTGTGGCAATATACCTAAGCAGTAACGCTCCTCTGTGTACATGGAAAATTTCAGATCTTTCTACGTTACTACATAACGCGTTATATATCAAAGCTTCTCTGACTATAACATTCCAACTTGTGTTACTTCTCACAAATTTTCCTTTCTCAAACTCACTGGTCATCGAGAGCTGTTTTTTAATTTGACCATCCAGTAATGCCAGAACATAGTACACTGTTCTTTGGGGTGACTGGGTGTTCTAGCTTATAAACGGCTGTCTCAAATTCATAAGAAATAGGACATTTTCCCACAAGGTCTAGGCCTGGAAGATGATGTAAATAGCACTTAGTCTATTAAAAATGATCAAATTTGCAATTGCTAGTGAGAAATAACCATTTAAGCAGAATCTAGATTAAATGACGTGGTTCATTTTGACTGTCAGACAGGAGATGAGTGTAAGCCAGGGGTAAGGATAGGAAAAGTATACAGTAAATGTTGTTTCTACTCTAAGACAAAAGAGAGGATTTGAAGAGGGAAACTAAGGCCAATCATTATGTCTTAGGGGTGACACCAAGTGCTCAGTGCAGGGGTGAGAAGATTAATGAGACACAAATTTTAAATTGTGAACAGCAATCTTGGAAGGTGTGAGAACTGAAGGAGGAAGTATAAAGCAGTCTGACATTCTCAGTAGATGAGATCTTGCTGGTTTGTGAAAAATTTCAAGGAATTTTAAGATGTCCCTTTGTACTCATCATCAAGAATCTCTCTTGAGGGCCAGCTGCCACCTGATTTTTCCTAATACTTAAAATAACATATAAGGAAACAGGTATATTTACTCCAAAAATTATTAAGATAAATAATATTTGGATCTGTTGTATAAGGAAATTTTGGTTTATATGGACTTTTAATTCAGTGAAAATATTAGGCATTAAGTGAGGGGAGTGAGCTAACCCTTGTTTAAGGCCAACTGTGAGGCATATATTTTGAAAGGTTCTTTACACACTTTAACTCTCTAAATGTAGCAACAAGTTTTATTAGTCTTTAGTCTATTTTATATAGGAAGAAAATGAAACACAATGAAGTTAAGCAAGGATATCAAATCTTTTAGACCCTGTCATCTCTACTCTTCCCACTTCACAGTACTCCTTGCTAGCATGACGTGAAAACATCAAAACACAGAACTGATCATTGGCTGCCTTGTCAAGAGCACCCTTGAGGCATTCTTCCCTTATTTCAGGGGCCACTTTCTTCCCTGAGCTGTCCCTTGACATCCTTCCCGGGTTACTTGCACTCTCTTGATTCCTCATGTGTCAAAGGAAAGCCGTCTGCTAATCTCATGTCCACAGATGTATTTCCCTTCATGGATATCACAGAAAGTGGGATGTAATGGGCTCAAGAAATGAAATTCAAATGGTTGAATTTCAAAGAAAGTGACACATGGTGAGAGAGATGTTTGGAGAAAGAATAAGCATCGTAATCATTGAGGAGACTGATACTCGGGGCATGAAGGTAGCGCCTTGAATAGTTAAATGTTGTTTCTATGGGACTTTTCCCATTGTTATCCCATAGTGTTAATATTTATTACTTGAAAAATGACTCCATGGTCATTTAAGTTTAGGAAATTTTAACTTATTTCATTTATCCAAAAAATATTGTTTGGTGCCTACAGTGTGCTGGAGAGTTCTGGGGGCTCTTGAATACCACAGACAAGGGCTGTGTTTCTGTGGAACTTAATTTCCAGTCTGGAATAGATGGATAATAAACAAGTTAACAAATAACTAAAAAATGTAATTGTGTTAGTAATAAGTTTTCTGAAAAACGTTTTATTAAGAGGGTGATGCAGAAGAGAAGAATTGGATACAGATTTGTATAGTGGTTTGAAGCACAACTAGAATTTTAGTTAGGCCCAAGATTAAATAACCATGTTATTTCCCCCTTTCCTTTTTTTTTTTTTTTCGATGAGGAAGATTAGCCCTGAGCTAACATCTGTTGCCAATCCTCCTCTTTTTGCTGAGAAAGATAGGCCTTGGGCTAACATCCATGCCCATTTTCCTTTACTTTATATGTGGGACACCTGCCACAGCATGGCTTGACAAGCAGTGCGTAGGTCCATGCCTAGGATCTGAACCCGCGAAACCCAGGATGCCGAAGTGCACTGTGCAAACTTAACCACTGCCCCAGGGCCGCCCCCTCCCCTTTCCTTTTATACGTAAGTTACTCTAACACATGCATTTGCAATGGGGATGTTTTCCCTCCCAGGTAGGTAAAAATGGTTTCTTGGGAGATGAAAGTATCTTACTATTTTTACATAAATAACATAGATATACATAAAGTACATAGATAGTAAATCTGTGGTGTCAATATTTTGGGAGAGTGATTAGGGGAACGGAATGTCTAAAAAGTGCCTTAAGTGGGCAATGATGAAACAAAAAGATTGAGGAGAACTGCTTAATCCATGGTTAGGTGAGAACATGGAGTAGTTTTAGAATGTTAGTAGAGAAAATACAAGTGCGAGGTTGGCCCATTACCTGTGAGGATCATATTTAGTAAAATTGAGAAATTCTTCCTTCTCAGGAGGCTTCCCAGGGTGTATGGTCAACTATATTAATGAACCAGTTGTAATCTGTGAAGTTCATTGTAAATGTAGGATATTGGTATTTTTTAGCATTGAAGGTGGAAAAAGAATAAAGACTATAACCACAAATATTTCTAAATTGAAAACATGTCATATGAGAGTACAATTTGTTATGGAGGGAGACTGAATCTAGTTCTTATTTTTTTCTGGCTGAGGCACTTTTCTAATCCTTAATAATGTCCACTGTCCTTCAGGTAGATGTGACACAATTTTATTAATACTCTTAAAAGATGAAAGAGCACCGGATTAGGTGATAGAGAAATTTGGTCTTGGTACTTGCTAGGTGGCCAAGAATAAATCCTATTGACTTTTCTTCATTTATGTTATCAGGCAGATGGATCACTCGTGGCCATTCTGTTATTGAAGAAGAGGTCTTAGTTGTGGAGCAAATAATTGGATGGTTAACACCATGATCTGGTTTTGTGTTTGTGGAGCATCAGCTTGGCCTGGCTCCAGTGAAGTTCTGCCCCTGGGAAACATGGATCATTGCAGGGGTGGATGGGAATTCAACGGAATGGTGATTAGCTCCTGAGTCAGTAGAGACACAGCCTCAAAGGGATGCAATTGGAATGATGCAAATCTGCACACTTTGAAATTCTGTGTCATTTGTAGATGACCCTCTGTCCTCTTTTAGCCCAGGTCTATTACCCAAAGGGGGACATCTTATTAATGATGTTTCTTCTAAGACGTGGATTGCAAACTGTTTGCAAATTAAGCTCAAAGTGCAGCCAAATGGCAGACACAGTTCTGTGAATGATTTTGTTAACAGCTTAGCTGGCTGTCTTTTTTGGCAAAATTTTCTATTTAGATGAAATTTAAATTCCTTTACCAATCGCAAGGGTTGTTTTCTACTTAAGTCCTTGGACACTTAGAGCAGCTGTTTTAAATCTTTCTTTAAAATCATTAGAAACTCTGGTCCTACCAAAATAACTTCCCCTTAAGTGATTGGATAACTTGTTCCCAGTGAAGGTCTCACTTGCCTCCACACTTGGATTTGCTACATTAAAACTCTCATGTCATGCTTCATAGCATTTTGGTAGAAGAAAGTTCACGTTGAGTACATCCTGGATGGGGCCAGACCTTTGGTGACCCTGACATGATATTAGAAATTTTACTTGCACAATGTCTACCTTCTACTTCCTGGGTCCATCAGGTAACTGGCTTTTAGAGATTGCAGAGATGACATCTGACTGAGTTTTGGAGGTGACTTCAAAAACTTATTTGAATATTAAACATGTTCTTATTAATTTGAACTATTTTGAAATCATTGAAATAATTGAATCACCTATGCACATGCAATTATGTTATACTTAAAATACGCCTGTTTTATCTATATACACAAATTGTGGCCTTGGGATGAAGCACCTTGAGCTATCAACAGTTTTTAGCTTGATCTACTTTATTTTGGCAAATTATCAAAACTCAAGTGTCTACCTTTTGACCTCTATCTAGGTGATGAGATTAGCAAATAAAAGAGTGTGTTTATGTTTCAGAGATGAGCTCTTAGGAAGGGAAGGAACACATACCTCAGTCTCGTTAGGATAGTGGGAAAGGTCATGGGTTCAGAATGAGCAGAGTTAGTTCTCTATCCCAGTCAGACCACTGACTGACAAGGTAACCTTCAAATCCTGCAAAAATAAAACAATGCAATAGCAATTAAAGTCAGTAGGTCTCAAGTAGTTATTATTTGAGGGTACTGTGATAAGAGCTGCATGATTTTGTCTTAATTCTCACAAAAGCCATATGAGATAAGAACTAATATTGTCCTGATTTTTTGAGGCAGTGGATAAGGCTTAGAGAACTTGTGCAGCTTGCTCAAAGCCTTTTGGTGGCTATGTGATCAAGTTCGTAGCAGAGGCTACTGACCACTATGCTTGGACATAACAGGCATGAGAATGTTTGGAGAGTGCTATTCAAATATTCATCATGATTATTTTCCATTTCTATAAGCTCCTGACTTCCTCCTGCCTCCGCCTATGCCATCTGTTATCAGCAAATTCATTACCACTCCTCCTTCACGCCTCACATCCTCCCCGATGCCCCCTGCACCACCGTCATCTTGGATATTTGTTACACGCATCTGCACAGACTTCATATCAGCAATAATTCAATGATCGTCTTAGCTAAGGAACAGGACTAGCTGGTATGTCTAGGGCAGTAAGAGGTGGGCTTGACTGCAGTGGGAGGGAGATACATAAAATGATGAAATTGATTACATGGGGAAGGGTCTTGGATGTCAGATTGGGAAGTTGAGATGTATACTAGTAATCAAAAGAGATTTGTGATGAATTCATAGATTTTTAAAACAGAAGGGGCATTATTATCTTTCGTAGTGCAGTTTGTTTTAAAATGTTTTAAGTCACGAGATGGCTCAAAGGAAATCTTACTTGAAATGTAAACATTTAATGCAGGTAAGAACCATATTGCTGTGTTTGAAAGGGACAGAGTCTCTGAGATGGCTCCTTTGAAGCCCTAGATTTCCATTCATTTGCCATAACTGTCTCATACCCAGAGTAGTGAGAAATGTAACAACAGATTAGAGCAGTTAGAGGGACAACCTGGAATAAAACCTAGCTATCTTGATTTCCCAGAAGGTGTTTCTTCTACTTCATTAGGACTATTAAAGAGCTTCTGAAGTTCTTAGGCTGGAGATGGGAGAGGCTGGGGTTAGTCCATATTGTAGACATGCAAAGAGTGTCTAGGTAACTGCATACTTTGTTAAATAGAGGGATAATTCTAAGAATATGCCTTTGAGTATTTAGGGGAGTCTAAGAGAACATGTAGTTTACATCTCCATTTAAAGCAATAATCTAATATATTCCCACCAAGTCACAGATAGCCCTTGCTTAAGTAACCCTAGCAAACAGAAGTTTGCTACTGAAGCAGTTCTTTTACCATATCATTTGTCTGCAGTAACAATTGTATTTAGCTAGTTGAGGCCACTGCTCACTTCTTTAGTGGTATAATGTAATGGTTGAGAACTTGTGTTTCAAAATGAGATTTCCCGGATTCATAATCCCCAGTCATTTTAGATGAGATGTTTAATGTCTCCAAGTCTCAATTTCTTCATCCTCAAGGTAGGATTTGTGATAGCACATATTTCATATGATATGAAAAATAAATGCAATAATGCATGCAACGTACCTAGCACCTTGCTGTAAACAGTGTGAAATAAATGAGTTGTTTTACTGAGATTTTGACTATTTAGAATTCTTTGTTTCGTATGGAATCATCCCTTCACAAGGAACAATGGAAGGAATGATTTACACTGAATCAGGCTCGTGTTCAGAGATGGTGTCAGCTAAGTTGGATCTGGATCTTCCTGGAGCAGAGAAAGAGACTTAATGTTTTATTTTCTTTAATCAGCGTATCTGGAAAATGATTAGAGTCTTGGAAGCTTAGTCAGTACTTGTAACTTCTAGTTTCAGGATTGGATTTTATATATGTATGTATATAATTAGAACATGCTCTTTATTGTGGAATTGTCATTGAAGTTTAACAATTGTAGAATTGTTTAATGAAATGAGCACAGAAAGCATAAATCTATCTCACTTGATTGTTATGAAAATGAAATTATACCATGAATCACAGTGTCTCTTTCATATTGAGCACTTGATATTATCATCAGAGAAGAAACATAGCTTGCTATTGGTATTGATTTTGAATCAGGAAAAGCTGGATTTGAATTTGGCTTCAATGTTTACTAGTTGTGGAAACTTGGCATCATTTTTCACCCCTTTAAGCTTCAGTATCTTATCTATAAAATGAAGAAAATGTATCATAAGATAATCCACGGGCTGAGACATAGCAGAAAGTCATTGAATATGAGCAATACATAATAATAAAAATATAACTCAATTTGAGAAGGAAGAAATGTAGATGGAAAAAGCATAGTTATTAAAAAAGAGAGAGTCCTTGGGTTATGACCTATCTGTCTTAAGAGGCTCTCCAACTACCCCATTCAGGTGCTCAATGAGTATATGGAATAAAAGACTGAGAATTCATATGAAATGTTCCAAATTCTTGGCTCTTGGGTGTGTCTAGTGATACATTGAGGTCAGCTTCCCAGCTTGAGGTTTCCAAAATGCAGAGGCTGAGAGAAGGGTTTGTATGTGGGTAGGCTATTTTGGAAAACAGAATGGAGTGAACAGGGAGAGTGAAGCAGGGAAGGAAAGAAAGTTAATCCAAGATTGTGTTAAGCTGGTTACCATTTATCCACTGGTAAACGGTAGGCTTCTATCTACCAATACTCTAGGGTCTCCTTAAAGTGCGTTAACTCCTTCATCTTTCCAGGTGTGTGTATGAACCAGAATGATGAAGCAGGGTCTTCTAAGCATTTCAAGCAGCAAGTATCAGGACAGAAAGCAAGAGATACACCGGTGAGAGAAGGTGTTGTTGGGAAGATCAGTAGGATCAAGCTGTTGTCAGGCTAAAATTGTTAGCATCTGGTTGCTGTATCAATGGTTGGAGAAAAGGGCAGGTCAAGAGGGTATGAGATAGAGTTCAAAAATATCCAATACACTCAGTGATTACTAATAAAAAATGCTCTTCTTTTGTAGATTTTCCAGTTCAGAGCAATGTGCTTACATCAACCCATAGCAAATGGAGAATCCAAACAACATGACTGAATTCATTCTTTTGGGCATTATAAAGAATCCAGAGCTGCAGAAAATACTCTCTGCTATGTTTCTAACCATGTATGTGTCCACCATTTTGGGAAACCTACTCATCGTGGTAACCATGATGACAAGTCAGAGTCTGAGATCACCTATGTATTTTTTCCTTACTTCGTTGTCTCACATGGATGCCACCTACTCTTCTGTCATTGCTCCCAAGATGATTGTGGACTCCTTCTCTGAGAGCACTAAGATCTCCCTCGAAGGCTACATGGCCCAGCTCTTTGCAGAGCATTTCTTTGGTGGTGTGGGGATCATCCTCCTCACTGTGATGGCCTATGACCGCTATGTGGCCATCTGTAAGCCCCTGCACTACATGACCATCATGAGGCCTCAGGTGTACTGCCTGCTGCTGGGAGGGGCCTGGCTGGGGGATTTATCCATGTGGTAACACAGCTTCTCTCCATGTATCAAATACCCTTCTGTGGCCCCAATGTCATTGATCACTTTATGTGTGATTTGTTTCCATTGTTGAAACTGGCTTGCATGGACACCCACATCTCGGGCCTCTTAGTCATCCTCAACAGTGGGGTGATGTGTGTGATCACCTTCCTTGTCCTCATCAGCTCCTATGTGGTCATCCTCTGCTCCCTGAAGTCCTGCAGCCCTGAAGGGTGGTGCAAAGCTCTCTCCACCGGCGGCTCCCACCTCGCAGTGGTCGTCTTGCTCTTTGTGCCATGCATTTTCTTGTACATGAGAGCTGTGGCCACTTACCCCATAGACAAGCAATGGCTGTGTCCTTTACTATTGTCTCACCCATGTTAAATCCCTTGATCTACACCTTGAGGAGCACAGAGGTGAAGAATGCCATGAGGATGCTGTGGATGAACCAAGGGACCCTGAGCAATCACTAGCTTACATGCTGAGAACAAATCTTTCCTGCAAGGACAATGAGGTCTTGCTCTCCCCATTCATTCCAATTCACTGGGGACTCAGCAGCCAAGGGCGTGTTTTATGCATGCAAATCAGGTTAAGGTACTACGATCAAGTTGCTGCCCACCTCTCCAGGGCATTTTGTACTCCCTCTCTTTTCTCACAAGGCTCTGGCCACTCTCTCTCTCTCTCCTTGTATAAACTGTCTTTTGAATAATTCAAGCTTTTTCCGGTTCAGGGCTTTTGTTCTTAATCTGATCGCTGTTAGAATTCTCTCCTCCAGAGATTTTGCTCTGCTGGCTCCATTTTACTTTTATCATTTTCAGATGAACCTCCACCTACATAGACAAGTCTTTACTGATGAGTTTCTCTAACTGTTCCCCTCAGTTTTTCTCTAGCTCTTCAGCTGCTTATATCCTTAATTTCAATGATCACAAACTGTTCCTTAAAAATATTTCTCAGTGCTGACCCAGTGGCCTAGCAGTTAAGTTCGCATGCTCTGCTTCGGTGGCCTGAAGTTTGCCAGTTCGGATCCTGGGCACAGACTTACTCACCACTCGTCAAGCTATACAGAGGCGGTGTCCCACATAGAAGAACTAGAAGGACCTACAACTAGGATATACAACTCTGCACTGGGGCTTTGGGCAGAAAAAATTGTTTCTTGACTTTTATTTTCTCTGTTTTCCCCACAAGATTGTAATCTCTTAAGGGCTAGGATGGTGTTCATTCACTCATGCTGTGGGTAGAATAGTGCCAGTCACCTAATAGGTGCTTAATAAATATCATTGAATGAATATAAGTCTAAAATAGACTATTTTTGATATTTGCAATTTCATAGCTTGAGTAAGCAGTAGGGAAGAATAAATAAATATAAACACTTTATGAGTTCGAATTTGCCCAGTTTGCCTGCTGTCATATTTCCTTTTGGAAGCAAGTATAATCTCAGATTAGTAATTTGCTATTTAAAATGGAGGCCACCACTTTACCAAAATTTTCCACTACCTTTTTTCATCCTTTTTAGAAGCAGACTAATAATCTATCATGCTGGAGTCAAGATACCTCAGAATTTAGTGTCTATATCTTGAAGATATGTATTCTTTATGAAAAAAGTACAACTCTATAGATCTATTTCTTTTTAAACTACGGGAGAATGATTCTTGGTGATACGTTTCTAGATTTGGATTTCTAAATCCAAAGAGTATTTATTTTCTCCCACATCCTTCTTTGGCTGTCACTAGAGAGACACATGTCTTTTTAAACTGCCTCCCTTGACTAGATATATGGGAAGCCTAAGGTCGTAGCATGATTCAGCATTCTCTTATGGTTGTATTACAAAAAAATATATGTTGCTAAAACCGACATCAAAGAGCATACTGCCTATGTTTTCTTCTAGAAGTTTCATGATTTCAGGTCTTACATTTAAGTCTTTAACCCATTTTGAGTTAATTTTTGTGCATGGTGTAAGATAATGGTCTACTTTCATCTTTTTTGCATGTGGCTATCGAGTTTTCCCAATATCATTTGTTGAAGAGACTTTCCTTTCTCCATTGTATGTTCTTGGCTCCCTTGTCAAAAATTAGCTGTCCATAGATGTGTGGGTTTATTTCTGGGCTCTTCATTCTGTTCTGTTGATCTGTGTCTGTTTTTGTGCCACTACAATGTTGTTTTGGTTACTATAGGTTTGTAGGATATTTTGAAATCAGGGAGTGTGATACCTCCAGCTTTTTTTTTTTTTTTTTTTCCCCTAAGGATTCCTTTGGCTATTCAAGGTCTTTTGTTGTCCATATAAATTTTAGAATTCTTTGTTCTATTTCTGTGACAATATGTGTTGGAACTTTGACAGTGATTGCATTAGATCTTAGCAATGTATTTTCAAGTACCATGCCTGACTGGGCAGGGGAAACAACGGAAAAAATAAAAAAATTAGACTTCATCAAACTAAAAAGTTTCTGCACAGTAAAGGGAACAATCAACAAAAAGAAAAACAACTTAACAATTGGGAGAAGATATTTGCAAACCATATATCTGATAAAGGGTTAATATCCAAAATATATAAAGAACTGATACACCTCAACAGCAAAAAACTAACAACCTAATTAAAAAATGGGCAAAAGGCCTGAACAGACATTTCTCCAAAGAAGATATACAGATGACCAACAGTCACATGAAAAGATGTTCAACATCATTAACTATCAGGGAAATGCAAATCAAAACTACAATGAGATATCACCTCACACCAGTCAGAATGGCCATAATTAACAAGACAGGAAACAACAATTATTGGAGAGGATGTGGAGAGAAGGGAACTCTCATACACTGCTGGTGGGAGTGCAAACTGGTGCAGTCACTATGGAAAACAGTATGGAGATTCCTCAGAAAATTAAGAATGGAACTACCATAGGAGCCAGCTATTCTACTGCTGGATATTTATCCAAAGAACATGAAAACATGCATGTTTAAAGATACATGCACCCCTGTGTTCATTGCAGCATTATTCACAATAGCCAAGACTTGGAAGAAACCTATGTGCCCAACAAGGGGCGAATGGATAAAGAATATGTGGTATATATACACAATCAAATACTACTCAGCAATAAGAAATGATGAAATTCAGCCATTTGTGACAACACAATGGACATTGAGGGTATTATGTTAAGCGAAATAAGTCAGAGAGAGAAGGTCAAATACCATATGATCTCACTCATAAGTAGAAGATAAAAAACAACAGCAAACAAACACATAGAGACAGAGATTAGATTGCTGGTTACCAAAGGGGAAGGGGGGAGGGAGGAGGGCAAAAGGGATGATTAGGCACATGTGTGGTAATGGATTGTAATTAGTATTTGGATGGTAAACATGATGTAATCTATGCAGAAATCAAAGTATAACGACGTACACCTGAAAAAAAAAAGAAATAAAAAATATAAATGATGACAAAAATTACAATATTAGTTACAGTATTTCAAACAATATTTAAATCAAAATTTTTATGTTTAAATACCAAATGTGTATATTTAATAGATATGTAGCATTAATTATCACCAACTATTTTCAGTAAGTATGAGGTTCATTTATTTATTATAAAATATTTGCTGAGTTTTATAAAGTCTCAGATACTCTTCTAGGATCTGGGTGTACAGTGATGGATAAGAAAATGGTTCCCTTTTGTCCTGGAGCTAACATTCTAGTGCATATGTGTAAACTAAGTCATGGAGTGATAACTAGTTCTCAGAAAATTGTAATGGAGTGGTGCATGTGTGACTGGGTAAATCTAGTTAGGTGGACATGAGGGTTTTCTGAGAGGTGATTTCTAAACCAAGATCTGAATGATGAGATAGAACCATCCTTTAGCATATCAGTGGGAAGAGCATTTAAGGCAAAAGAGAAAAGCTTGTGCAGAAACCCTAAGGTAGGAACTAGTCTAAACTGAAGAAGGTCAGGGTAATCAGCACACAGTGGACTAGGGGGAATGTGGTCCAAGTAGAGTGTAAAAGATAGGCAGGGTCCTGATCACAGAATGCTATTATTTTTTAACTCTCAAAGTAAAAAAGAGCACAGACATCAAAATGACTGTATTAGTATAATAATGAAAAATCAAATCCTTCATAAGCTTATAGATGACACAACAATTTGGCATCAAAACTCTTTGCACATAGCTTCCATTTAACTTTTGCTATGTCAGTAGTAGAACACAATGTTTACTTCTTGCTTACAATACATTAAAATTAAATTTCTGGATTCACTTTATGATTCTTCACTCTGCCTCATGTTAAAGAAGAAGAAAACACCTATGGCAATGTAATAACATTGGTTTCTGTAAGAACATTTTAATGATCATTTTCTATTTTAAATATAGAATTAAAATACTGGAAGGATCATAATGAGATCACTAAACTTAAATATTTGTAATCTTTTTGGTAATTTTCCTAGCTTCAAAGTAGGTCCAGAATCTACATCTTCTATTACATAGGTGAGATGTGTTCTGACCGTTCATGCTGAAATTATTACCTGTCAGATTCCATAAATTTCTTCTTTTGTCTGTTCTATAGGTCCCCCAAATTAATTCACATTAAAGAGTTTTACTTATTAAACATAGGACTTAGCAGCTCAATGTCTGTCTTTTTTTTTCTTTTTCAGCAGCCTGACTGCGGAAACAAATCTCGGTCTTACTACTTTTTTATAGAAACTTGCCGTTACTAATATTAGATTGTAAATCATATGATTATCTCTAAATTAAAACTGAAAGATTCGGTATTTTTCGTGAGACAAAGGCATAGCAAAGTAGGAATAAAATGGTGCTTTAATTTGAAGAAGGGTATTGGCCTAAAAAAGCTACTGCAAGTATCAAACTTATTGGGAAACATTACATGAATTTGCTTCCTATTTCAGTGAAAAAATTTAAGCCATTGGAAGAGAACTTCCATAGACTTTTATACTATATCTACCAATCTGCCACCACCCATCCAATTACATGCTACCTTCCTACCTACTCTATAAATGCATTATCTATGCTGCTATGCAAATGCAACCAACCTCTTTACCTACACAGTGGACCTCATCTCCTTATGGCCTGTACGAGGACATTGGTCTAAAAATCTCTTCTATAACCCTTATTTCATCCACATTTCCTTATCTACTAGATCATTTACATTCTCAAAAAGCAATCTATTATCTCTTTCGTCTTTAAGATAATCTCTTCCCTTGATCTCATTTCCTTCATCAGCCATTTTATTTTCCCTCTATTGTAGAAAAACTCAAGAGGTTCTATAACATCTGTCTCTCCTTTCTCTCATTCCATTCTCTTTAAACACTTTTCAGTAACACTCCAATACCTAATACTTATTGAAAATGTTCTTTTCAAGGTCATTGATGACCTCTGTGTCACTAAATTTAATTGTCATCACTCACTTTTCATCTTACAGAATCCATCAGTAACATTTAACCCAGTCTACTGTGACATACTCTGTTTCCATATCCAAGATTCCCAAATTAATATCTGCAGCCCAGATTTCTTTCTTGAGGTTGAGATCTGGAAATCCAACTTCCTCTATGATATTTCCACTTGAATGACTAATAGACTTCTTAAACTGAATACATCTAAAGCTGTATTTCTGGTTCTTCCCCCATCATCAAACATACTCCTCTCACAACATTCTGTACATCAGCTCATGGCACATTTGGTCTTTCCTTTACTCATTCACCACATCCAGTCTATCAGGAGATCTGTAGGCTGAATGTTCAATATATATCCCAAATACAACCACTTCTAATCACTTTTAGACCTGTTACCTAGTTCCAAGCCATCATCATCTTTCAACTGAGTTATCACAATGGTCTCATACCTACCTCCCTGCTTTATCTTGGCTTTATCTTTTGCTCTAACACTGTATCCTCAACACAGCACTCAGAATTAGCCTTTAAACCCGTAAGTCAGATCATATCACACCTCTACTCAATACTCTTCAATGGCTTTCCATGTCATTCAGGTAAAATTTAAAGCCCTTACAATTACTAAAATCAGCAGTCATAATCTAGCTGCCCTGTCACTCCCTTAAACTCCTCTCTTATGACCAACCCCTCACTGACTCCCCTTGTTACTCTGGTACCTTTCTATTCCTCTTACTGGCCAAGTATGTTCTTGCTGTATGCACTTTACATAGGCTGTTCTCTCTGCCTGGAACATCTTCTCCCTGTCAGCTGCATGACTAACTCACTTTAACTCACTTTATGTTCCTCGATGAGAAGAACTGATATTTTAGATAGTACTGCCCTTAGACCTTGGCAAGCAGGGCCACTGTTCTTGACTCCACACTTTGAAGTGTCTTCTGTGAAATTTTCAAGTTCTCTTCCAGTGTTTGGGACTTGGCAATGCCTTCTGGTGGCGCACCCCAACCTAACCCAGACAGCATGGGTATCATTTTTGTTTTCCCTCTTTGGGGTGCTCTTCAACACTCTATCTTGCCCATGGAGTTAATTGGACAGCCCCAGAAGCTCTGAATTCTGTACCTATGAAGTTATTCCAAACCCTGTGGCCAGAACCTTGGTTCCAGTAGGGCAGTGTGTCAATCAAATGATTTCCACAAGATGGTGTATTATTTCTTTCATAATATTTTACTAAGCTGATTACTAGAATGGCATATACGTGCTGATTTTGTGTAACACAGGACAAGTTCAAGGATACAGGCTATGAATGGTCCCCTGCTGACTCTTCCTTGAGCCAGATGTGTGGGCTTTTCTCAGCTCTCATTTGTCCTTGGTCTGATTACAGTGCCATCATCTACAGCACTGCTGATGGTGGGGGTGGTGGCAGGCACACTGTATCCTGTCCATCCCTCCTGCTGACAACCAAGCAGGTCACCTGAACCCTTGCACAGGATGCCATGTGTCAGACAGTTCTTCAGAGGTGGCTGCACTTATCTCCTTCCAGGGTCTTTAGAATTTTTGCTCTGTAGTACTGACTGGCCATTCTGATTAATGCCACGTCTTACCTTCCCGATATGGTGGCACTGTGCTCTCATGTGTTGGTCTTAAACCATGTGTGATGAGGGACATAACTTGCATGTGAAACAACTTTTCTTTGTCTGGGGTCAAGTCTTTTATCCATCCTCCCTGCTGGTGGTGGTGTGTGGAAGGCAGGGCTGTGGTCAGTGTTGAAAGACACCACATTCCGGGAATGCAGTGGTTATGGTCCAAACAGTTCAAGGGAAGACGTGGTTGGAAGATGGGTGGTTCTCTACTTTTGGTATAAATTTCCAGTCAATTTAACATGACCGGGAAATGAATTACTGTTCACATTTTCTCGCAGATTCTGGTCATCAGATTTGTATTTGTGCTCATTATCAAGAAAATATTGTTAAGAGAGTCATTGGAAGCCAGGATTCTTTGGCAGTCCAATAAATGGTGCAGTATCTTTAGTTATGATGTAAAACCCCACTAAATGTACATTATTAAGGAAGTTCAAAGGCATTATTCCAAAATACAAAGGTTTGATATAGAAGAAGAATAGATAGATTCTGGAACTGGACAGGAAGAGAGAAACCTGGACACCAGGAAGAATCTTTCTGTGCTCTGACTGGACAATAAACAAATACATAAGTACCTGCTCTCTACCTGTGATCCTAAATCTCCACCAATAAATCACTATATCTTACACTGACTCATGAATTTTGTAGTATACTCTTTAGTCAATAGTTTGTTACTATTAATTTTTTTAGATCAAATTGTTTATATAGTTGGGTTCTGTAAAAAATATTTGACTGGTTCTGCACACCCTAGGGGAGGACTTGCTTTTAGATACATCAATTCTGTGATGACTTAATAATACCTACCCCAAATGACAAAGCATATTTTCATGGAAATTGATAAACCAGTTCTAAAATTTATATGGATCTGTGCCTGTGTTTCAATAACCTTGGTGATACACACAATGTGAGAAGAACAGAGATAGGGATTAGATCTACTAGATATCAGAGCCTGTCATAAAGCTCTGGTTTGTAAACATTTTGCTATACCAGTAGTAAAGAATTTTAAAGAACAGAACAAATGGCCCAGGAATCGAATCATCCATCTTTGGAGACTTAGTATTTATTTTGTAATTCAATAAATGATGGTGGTGAAATTTTAAATTTGTGAGGGAGAACTGATTATTGGATAAATTCTGGAAGGGAAAATTGCTGTTTATCTACCCCCATTTTATCCCCCCATTTCACACGTCTTTGTGCCTGTCTCTGTCCTTCTCTCTCTTTTCTGATTTGTAAAGTTTTTCTGAATTCACCTTATTTTTGCACAAATAACATGCTTGTTATATTATCTGCTCCACCCTATATTCACACTATTATTTCAGTGTTATCCCATTCGCTTCCTCTAACAGAAGGAAAAAATAAAGGATTAAGCAAAGCAGGGCATGGGATAAAGTAGAAGATGCTAAGTGTGGTCTGAACTAGGAACCAGGGTTCCAGGATTCATTGCTGGAGTCCTGCTGTTGAGTCATATTTTTAAAATATCATCTCCTCTGGGAGTGTGGTCCATGTCAGATGGTTCTTCTATGTCGGAAAAACCATCTAAAATTTCAATTAACCCAACAACAACCAACAACCCCCCCCCCCAAAGAAAATAACAATTGTCCTTTAATACCACGGGCAATTAAAGTGAAGGTGCTTCCAGGTGTTCCCTTTTCTGATGAGTCACTTCAATTCTACTTCTTTCTGTGAGGAGTGAACAGACATAAAAATAGGTGGGATACAAGAGTGTATAGAGGGACAAACTCCTTGGTATGGACCCTCCCTGAAGGGACCTCGTAAGCTAAGTCCAAGTTTTCCCTCAAGAGTCCATCCCAGTGCTACATTCCATCAGAGTCAACAGACCGGTCATTCCTTCTTTTAAAAAAAGTGAAATGAGAAAAATTCCTTTATAACTAGAAATTGTGCTTTTATTTTTAAAGACATGGCATATCAAGATGAGCTACTATAAAGAAAAAAGAATATTTTGGATTAATCTATACATCTTTGCACATTTATATATAAAATCTATAACTATCTAACAAGCACTTATTGCTAGTCTACTCCCAAAACATTACATGTCCTTATGGATTGATGCTGTGCCTTCTCCCAGAACTCAGCTCTTGTATTTAGAGAGAGCATAGGCATTTTACCCCAACCCTGCACAGACACTGTATTCCATCCCAGTGTAGACGATGATGTCCTTCTGAATATGAAGGGAAATGAAAGCATCTTCAAATAGAAACCCAGGAGCAGATAAAAAAAGAAAAACAACAAAAAAAAAACCTCTAATTGTTTGGGGACATAAAAGTTTTGCAAACATTTGAGCAAGTCAAACCACAGATAACTGTGTCTTGGAAAGTCATACTGATGGGAAATTTCCAAACCCTGAAGGGAACTGAGAGGCAATTCTACAGGTTCATGACATCTCAGAGAAACCTCTTTAAATTCCAGTTGGAAATCAAGGAGGAAACTTTTGCTTCATTAATTCTTTGTCTGGGAAGCTATATTGAAGACAGCGCTTGAGAAGCAGTGGGGAGCATTCTTTACCACGTCTGCCAGAGATGCTTTTCCTTTCTCTCTCAGATGCCGAAGTGAGGCTTGGAAACATACTTCACATTTTTCCAGCCACGGAATGGGCTTTTCTCCATAGAGAAGAGGAGATTGCCATGACCAGAATTTTCAAGTAAGTGACACATGGTAAGACTTACAATTTGCATTTTTGCATTTTCGTAGAATGTTTTAAAGTGTGATGTTGTATTTAGAAATATGGGTGTTGTGGTCCAGGCTACCTAGGTTAATGCAATGCATGGGCTTAACTATGAACATCTGAACTAGTTACATAACCTTTCTGGCCTCAGAATCTTCACTTTTAATGGGGATTATAGTATTATCAAGTTCAAAGGATTTGAAAACTCAAATAAAATTATACATGTGGAGTCGATAGGACAGTACTTGACACATAGTACGTGCTCAATAAATAGCAGCTGTTAGAATGCAAACTTTCGAGGGCCGTTAGGAGGACCTATTACCTCAAGTTTAATGAAATTAGACCCATCTTCAGTTTTTCTTCAAGTTAAATCCAACAAACCAAATATGAGATGCAGCAAGTACAGATTTTTGTTTTAGCTCTCCAATAGCGCTTTATTTATTCCTTCCATATGTGTTCTCACGTATCATTCTTCCTCTAATGCTCTCCCATTGTGATGCTTTAGATTAAAAAGTGGAATTTTCTGAGGCTGTATAAAAAATGCTGATGTAGGAGCATGGCAATTCAAGTGCTGTTTACCGTTTGCAGAGTTATTATATATAATATCGCACTTAATATTTCCACAACAAAACCCAAACAAATGGCACAGGGAAGGATGTCAAGGGTAAGAAATAGTTACTTACTCAAGTCGCAGAGCAGTCTTCTGATTTTACATATGTCCACTTAATTTTCTCTAAATAAGTCCACTAAATTTTCTTAGGCATTTGATGTCATAAATAACATTAGATTTCTGCATCAGAATTGTTAAGGAATATTTAAATGGCTGAAGCTCTGAACTGCTTTAGTGCTAGTTGTTGTGGCTTTGTCTCTCTCTTAAAATCAACTAAATTGCTAAGACAATAGACAAGAGGAGGTCAGGCATCCATCAGGAGGGACACAGATGGAAACAGAGAAGCTTTTTTTTTTTTCTTTAAATTCCAGAAATAGCAAGAGTATTAAACTAGAGATATTGAGGGAAATCAGCAGAATAATATTGAGGGAAGACAAAAGGATCTGAAATCTGGAGAAAACATATTTCCCAGATTATCATGGAAAGGAACATGCTTAGCTAGAGAGACAAAGAATAAATCTGTTATTGCTGAAGTAAATAATAATCTCAGATCAAAAACATAGTGGATTAGGGGGCCGGCCCGGTGGCACAAGTGGTTAAGTGCGTGCTCCGCTGCAGTGGTCCGGGGTTCACCGGTTCGGATCCTGGGCGCGCACCAATGCACCACTTGTCACCACTTGTCAAGCCATGCTGTGGTGTCATCCCATATAAAGTAGAGGAAGATAGGCATGGATGTTAGCCCAGGGCCAGTCTTCCTCAGCGAAAAAAAAAAAAAAAGAGGAGGATTGGCAGATGTTAGCTCAGGGCCGATCTTCCTCACAAAAAAAAAAGAAAAAAAATACAGTGGATTTAAAGAACTTAACAGAAAGGGTAATTAAGAATGGGGTTTTATTCTATTCTTTTAATTTGTAATAACTATTTATTTAGAAAAATATATGCAAATGTGACATACATCCACAAACAGGTACATATAAATGCATCTAAAATTTAGTGCTTGATATGTAATTAAAAAACACTACTCATAATGACAACCTTACTACTAATTCCTTATATAGTTTTAAATGTTATATATATACTTCAAAGTGAAACAGGAATTTCAATTATTTTCAGAACGATTGATGCTACAATTAGTATGCTGCCGAAATGAACGGGAAGGAAATAGTGGGTACTGGGGATAGTGAGGAGGCAAAATTCCCAAGGTCACAGCCCCACGGGATGGCCCAGAGCCCACAGTTCACGGCCATGAAGGGCTCTGAGCAATCTCTGCTGCAGTTCCAGCATATTAAAGAGCATGGCTGTCAAGAAAGGAAAGACCACGGAATCTTCTAGGAGAAATATGGACAGAATAAACTACTTCCTATAGGAGTAAATGAAGTTAAAATTGATCAAAGTGAGGACAGAGGATGGGGATGGCTGGGCCCATGAGACAACCATTTATGGAAGGTTTACAATAGTTTAAAATTTTTAGCATAAGATTTTATGTTATGTTAGCACGTTAGTTCCACCTATGCAAATTTATTATACTGGATAGGTGATAAAATTATCCTCAAACCCCGTCTCCTTTTTCTGAACTGTTTAGATGATGGAAAATGTGGTCTTGTGGGTTTTAACTTGATTTTTGATTTTAAATATTCTTATAATTATATCAAGATACATATTGAAAATAAAAAGTCTATACTATTTTCAGACGTTTCCTTCTAGGTTTTAAAGTTATATTAAAATGTCTGTGCACATGTGCATAGCTATTGTAATTTTTCTTGTTTTTCTCATTTAACATATTGTAAAAATGCATTACCATGTATGTCCTCATGTTATTAATTAGTGTTTTATTCTCAGAATCATGTGCTATTAATCTATAGCAGTCTGATTTATATAAACACCTTCCTAATATTGAACATTTTAGATATTTCTAAATTTTTACTATTATAAATGACACATCATGTTCCATTATAAAACTTACACTTCATCTCACTTTTAGAATAATTTTTAGGATTGGGGTTACTAGGATAGGGAGTACAAGCATGTTTATTATTCTGGAAATATCTGCTAAAACATTTCCCAAAGGATAGAATTCATGAAGTAGTTTCATTGCAATTTTAGAATTGATATAACTTAAAAAATGTGATTTTAAAAATACATATTTTATTTTTATGATAGATTCAATTTTCCAGCTCACCTTGTGTGTGTAGACACTGCTTAAAAATAATGCTGGCATCAATATTTCACATCTTCCTTTTGATTTGTACCTTGCAAAGCACATTCGTAATAACTGTCTTATTCGACTCTCGTGGGACAGGCAGCTTGAATAAATGTTACTGTATCTATTTTATGAGAGAGGATGCTGAAGCTTAGTGGTTTCTTCAATGGCACATGGCTATTAGGCGGTGAAGGTGTGATTGCTAACTTTTTGATAGCAGAAACTGAATAGTTATTATATTATTTTTATTTGTTTTTACTTTGGAGTAATTTAAGATTAACAGGACATTTGCCAAGATAGTGTAGAGAGTTTCTGTACACTCCTCACTTATTTTCCCTGACTATTGTCATTTGGCATTACCATGGGCACAGTTGTCAAAACGATGAAATGAGCACTGATATATTATTCTTAATGAAACATCAGATTTTATTCATATTTCACTAATATCTTCACTACTGTTTCTTTTTTGTTCTAGGATTCAATCAAAGACAACACGTTACGTTTAGGGCAATTATTTTTTAAATGGCTTAAAATCATAAACCTTGTGTATACAAACCACGAGGACATTGTACTCTCCATTGGCAAAGTTTTAACACTAATTTTGGAAGTTCCTTTTATCTGAAAAAGATGAGATTGATTTGTTTATATCTAATCAACAGTTTAATTCTAAAGTGGTATTACTCTTAGAATTCCCAGATAATGAAAGTGGAAAGCCTAAGAATTAACTATTATATTACTATAGAGGCTTGGTCTTCCTCTCCACCACCAGCCAATTTTTTTTTTTTTTTTTCCGTACAGTGAAGCTACCTGAAAAAGACGTGGACACATGTGGGTCTGAGGGCCACAATAATTTATTCAGGGACTATTAAGGACATTTAAACACATTTAAACACATTGTTTAAATGTGTGGTACATTTAAGCAATACCATGTCTGCTGTATGAGCAACAAAATATCATATGTAAATAAATAAAAGGATGAGTAACAACACTTGTCAGCCTTGGTCATGGTAAAGCAGCAATTAGGAGTAAATATGCTGTCATTTCTGCTCTGCGTCAATGGCTCTGGGGGCTTCTTCTCACCATTCACTGTGATTTTCTCCTTTGCTTCTAACCACGTACATTTTTTTATGTTATAGCCTTATCTGATTCTCACAAGAACCCTATCAATAGACATTCTTATTAAACTCATTTACAAAAGGTAAACTTGAGCTTTGAGAATTTTAAGTAACTTGTTCCATGACATAATACAACTAAGTAGAAGAGTCTGGATTTGAACCTAGGTCTGTGTGAATCTGGAGCTGATGTTCCCGCTCACTTCATTTTGTTGTCTCTCTTGCTTTGGCCACAGGAAAAGCTGATCACTGCTGGATCATATATTGATGGCGTTTACTTTTTCATAAATGGTTGTTGACTAACTCAGTGACCTTATAGAGTTAGTTTTTTACTCTTGTTTTCTTGATGCCAGCTTGTAGCTCAATACGGAGTTTACAGTGCAGTTTATAGACCATTTAAGAATGCGTAGAACCCTGGGAAAATAATGGAAATGGTTATTTTATAGTGAAAAAAGGCAGATATTAACATACACAACAATATATTTTTTAGGTTTATTAGTATTGTTTTTGTTAACTAAGTGGTATTCCTAAAAATCAGCTTATTTTTAATTATCAGAATAAGCCTCATTATTCTTTTATTCACCTATTTAATAAATATAGCATATGTTTATGTATACACACATATGCTATTTGACTGATAAATTTCTATGTACAGTTGAGGACAGAATCATTCTTTGAAGCTGTCTACCTATGTAAAATGAGGTCAAATGTTGGAATAATTATCTGGATGACTTATGGAAAAGCTTTCTGTGAGTTAGGTGGCTGGCTTTTTAAGTGAGAGAGTAGTAATTACAAACGATAAGGGCATTTTATCATAAGCAACATTTTCACATTTTCCACTTTGACCCTTATCTTAATCCTGTGAGATGAGCAGGTAGGCTATATACAAACATCCCTACTTTACAGCAAAGTCATAAATTTGAAACATATATACTTTGGAGAATTGTCCTTGATCAGATTGAGCCACATTATACAAATGATTAGCAAGTAATTAATAAAACCTCAAGACTGGCTATATTTGACATGTTTCTATTCCTTACCTGTGTGGTTGTTGACAATTTGTAAGTAATTGGACTGTTACCTTCTGATTCTACATCATTTGCTCTGTATCCTTTATCAACGGCCTCTTTCAAACATCAACAAAGGAATCAGAAGGCTTTAACCTCTACAGGTGGATGGAGACAGTAGAAAAGCCGTCTCTACTCTGAAGTTCTTGGTAGAAAAGAAAAATTTTTACTTCTTTCCCTGTTCCAGTGGGAAGGACTTGGGTGTGGAAACCAGAGTTTCTGTCTTATTCCAGATCCAGCACCTGTTCTCTGTTATTATCTCTTTCAACAAGATAATAGGGATAATAAGACCTACCATAGACTGTTTCCTACACAGTAGGCCTTGAACAATTGCTTTCCTTGCATTATTTAACTTAGTCATCATGACAACACTCTGAAGTAGATATTATTTTTATAAACTCATGTTCTTATTTTGAAATGATGAATGAAGAAAACCAAACACAGTATATACATATTATGTGTTAATTATAGAGCAGGGCACTCTTCCATAGATCCTTCTATTTCATAAAGAATGAATTAATTCATCTTAAAGACCCAATTCAATTCAGACTTTCAAAGAAATATTTGGGGGAGTAGCCATGATTTTCAGGTGGCTCTTAAACTGGATGTTATTTCTTCTTCTATTTGTAGATAAGAAAATGCAAATGGCAGGCGTGACGAATAAACTGCAGTCCTCCTTTCCTCAGACCTTGGATGTGGCTTCAGAATCTTCTCAACAGTTCACTCCAGGAAACCACTACTAAGTGATCAGAATTAGCAGTTGAGAAAAAAAAAAATTCTCATCCCTACCACATGCGGATACCTCTCTACCTCCATATTGAAACTGTCTACTATAAAGTATTAATAATTTATCTCCACCTCAGTTGAGCCTGACCTCCCACTACCACCTTCAACACATTTCTAATTTTGTTTTGTCAGTAATGACAGAAATATACAAGGTGGTTTTTCATATGGATGCACTAACTTGTTGATGACTATGATAATGCCATAAACTGGTCTGAGATGAATTCCTCTCTCCCGTAATTGTAGATTCCACATACTCACTGGGGTAGCTTTTCCTTGAAAATCATGCAAAACCAAGTTCTGTAACTGAGTTCATACTCCTGAGGCTTTCCCAGAATCCGAATGTTCAGAAAGCAGTATTCGTTGTCTTTTTGTTGGGCTACATTGCAACTGTTGGGGACAATGTGCTAATTGTGGTGACCATCAGCAGCCGCCCAGTGCTCCTGGGCTCCCCCATGTACTTCTTCTTGGCTTTTTTGTCCATTCTGGATGCATGCTATTCCTCTGTTATTGCCCCAAAGATGATCGTGGACTCTCTCTATGAGAGGAAAACCATCTCCTTTGAAGGCTGCATGACCCAGCTCTTTGCTGAACATTTCTTTGCTGGGGTGGAGGTCATTGTCCTCACTGCCATGGCCTATGATCGCTATGTGGCCATCTGCAAACCCTTGCACTACTCTTCCATCATGGCCTGGAGGCTCTGTGGCATTCTGATGGGGGTAGCCTGGACAGGAGATTTCTTGCATTCCATGATACAAATTCTCTTTACCTTCCAGCTGCCCTTCTGTGGCCCAATGTCATCGATCATTTCATTTGTGACTTGTACCCATTACTGGAGCTTGCCTGCACTGACACTCATGTCTTTGGCCTTTTGATGGTTGCCAACAGTGGGTTTATCTGCATCATAATCTTCTCCTTGTTGCTTGTCTCCTATAGCATCATCCTGTTCTCTCTGAGAACCCATAGTGCTGAAGGGCAGAAGAAAGCCCTCTCCACCTGCGGATCTCACATTGCTGTTGTGGTTTTGTTCTTTGTCCCATGCATATATGTGTATGCATGACCTCCATCTGCTTTCTCCTTTGACAAAATAGTGGCAATATTTTACACCATCCTAACTCCCCTGCTCAATCCTTTGATTTACACTTTCAAGAATAAGGAAGTGAAAAATGCCATGAGGGAAGTGTGGAACAGAATCGTGGTGACTTCTAATGAAAAATAAAACATTTCACTTTGAAAAAATTTTAAAGTTAAGAGGAGAAAAGTCAAATTTTCTTATATAAAAACTTTATGTGGATGGGTTTTTTGACAAGAGGTAATGAAATGCAATAAAGAAAGCATTAACATGGGAGTCAAGAAATAATGCTTTCTCCCACAGATCATTTATCATCTCTGATTTGGCTACTCAGTATCCTCGTATATAAATTAATAAGAGTTGGATTTTATGCTTACTTAGAATCCAATAATCAAAAAAAGAATGAAAAGAGAAATAACCTATTAGACTGATTGCCATTCACTCCATGCTTTGAAAAACCTTCATGAAGGGAAGGCAAAAATATCTTAGAGATTAGGAACAGAAACTTACTTAAACTATTTCAAGTGAAAAGAAGTTTATACTTAGGACACTGATCTCAGTGACTGATGAAAAAAACAATCAGGACTCAAGAAGGGCAGAGACCAGAGGATTCTCAGATTTTAAACTGTACCTGTTATCACATGACTCCATCATTTAACATGATCCATGGCCGTCTGCTACAGAATTTGAGTCACTTGGTGAATTTCTTGGAAGATAAAACCTGAATGGCCCAGTTTTGTGTATGGTCGAGTTCCTTTTGGAACTCATACCAATACCATACTCATACCCCATACCAATCAGCTATGGGAGAAGCAGTGTGACCAGATTCCATAAGGGAATCAGCGATGAGTATCTCTTATGTGAGTAAAATCAAAGGGAACTATTGAGAGGACCTGTTACTAGCAAAACCAGTAGTAAAGCTGCAGATGTAGTAAGCTGATTTTCCTCCCCTACAGGGCCAATAGAAGCCAGAGACATCTGAGAGTAAAAAATAAGTTTCAAGAGAGGATTATATTTTAAGTTACTTGATAATTTGAATTTTCTTGCCTTTACCTGCTACCCAAGTCAAAATAATTGTATTTGAATAATAATTGATGAAGAGATCATTCAAATTTAGACACATCTTTCATGGCATTTTCATAATTAAGGTTTATTTTTCTTAGGTTGCCAAGTGCCTTCTGAAATAAATGATTTACAGTAAAATATTTCAATTTATGGTAAAATATTTCAGTTTCCCCAAGAACATCAACACTAATAAAATACTTATTCATTGAGTATTCTGGACAAAAATTCTAAATAATCATTTTTTTCTTTATTTAATCTTCCATTTCAGGTCCAAAGAAGAAGAGTGTATGATAAATTTTCCGCCAGAGTTTCTGAATTATTCACTGGAAACCTTACCTTAGTAAGATACAACTTTAAATGAGCAGAGTTTAAATTAGGGCCCTAATTCATCCTAAGACTACATGTGAGACAGATGTACATCAAACTTAAAATAGTACAAACCTCAGTTGTCATCTATTCCCATTTTCACAGTTTCCTTGACTGAATGACCATAGTCAGCTGCATTCTATAAAACACTGGCATTGATTTGACAGAAGCTGGAGTTCAGTTAGGTAATTCAGTCCTTCCATCTACAATGGATTTTAGTGAGCACTCAGGGTCAGTTCACTCCGAGCTGGAAGGAACTCCAAGAGATCATTGACTCAGCTTCTAGCCTTCGGCCAGTTTAATGGTCTCCTTTGAAACTATCCTCTGCAAAATGTTTCCACCACAACTAAGAAGCTGAATCATTCCCTCAAAGGTAGGGAGTTAATTTTGGGCTTTTTCACTGGAAGTTCATTGACTGTTCTTGTTTTCCAGGCCAAGAAATCTTATGACATCACTGTTTATCTTCTTAAAATAAAAGATTTAGACTTATACTTAAGAGATTTGGATTCTAGGCTCGTTTCTGTTACTAATGAGCTGTATGACCTTAGGTTATTCATTTCACTTCTTTGGTCTTCAATTCCTCATATTTAAGGAGGGTTAACAAAAGTACAAATATTTCCTCTACACTTTCCCTGAGCCAGGGATTCTTTCCTTTCATATGTTACATATTTTAGTATTTCTAGAAACTTTCTAAAAGTAGGTCTTCACATTCCCATTTAATTGATGGGGAACTTGAAGCTCAAAGACTTTAAATAACATACCAAAACTTCCTTCAGGCTTCTTCTAGTCCATTTTTTAAAAAAAGGCCAGATGTTGGTGTGTGATTTTCTCTGAGCCATTTGAGATTGCTGGTTGCCACTAGACACTTCAGCAAAAGCGCAAGGTTTGTTACAATCTATTCATGGCATTCTCCCCCCTCAATTCTGTCTCCCACCTTTCTCCCTCCATTCCTACCCTGGACCTCTCACTTCATCCTCATGTAAGGCACCTAGCATGCTGTGTCATACCCTGTAGGCAATTCTAAGGCCAGAGGGCTGGGTACTAGTGTGGTTTTCCAGGTAACAAAGTAATTTTGTAATGTACTCTATCCATTTTTAGTAGGTTGCAACCATTTCGAAGCAAAGATCTAACTCTCTTCCCTGTAAGTGGACAGGCATATATCTTTAAAAATAAAAAGAAATTACATAAGACGAGTATTTAAGAATTCTTTTCTTTTCTTTCTTTCCTGTCTTCCTCTCTACACTGATTTATAAACATAGAAAGGATTAGAAATGGGAGAACTTAACATTAATAATGTTAAAATAAATAAATAATCATATTACTTGTTGTCTTTTATAAAGAGAAAATCGGGATTTAAAGAAGTCGAGAAACTTGCTTAAAATCACATAGCAGATAAATGGTGAGGCCAGGATTCAGGTTTACCTTAGATATTTCATTTATCTGAGCCTATAACTGGTTTCAAAG